>NW_020837952.1:25373724-25472743 GCF_003676395.1 Aethalodelphis obliquidens
ATATCTCCTATTTAGGAGTTAGAAATATCCATTCATTCCCTTATTCAACATTTATTAAGGGGTAACTGTGAGACTATTTCTAGAAATTTCCAAGATGAATTAGACATATTTCCTATCCTTAAATAGGTCAGTACAACGGGAAAGAAATACAATTAAAAAAAATTAAATCCACTCTGGCAGAATGTGCACAAAGTACTATGGAACTATAGGGCATATCATCTAACCTAGCGTGAAAGCCAAGGAGGATTCTTGTTATATGCCTTTTATGAGCTAAAAATTTGAGAAGGAAGTTAGGCTTCAGAACCAGGCAGGAAGAATATAAGAAGTGAGGACGTATACCACAGAGAGAGTATGAGCAATGAGAAAAGAAACAAAATGGAATGTGCAGGAAGCTACACAGTTTAGTGTGGCCCTGGCTTTTCAGGGGGAGGACAGGAATGGTAGGAGATGATGTTGGAGAAGGAGGAAGAAACAAGATTGTAAAGAGGCGTCAGCCATGTTGTGGAACTTTAATTTTATACTGTGGGGATAGCACACGGATTTTAAGTTGGAAAATGAAATGGCTAGATTTAGAGGTAAAAGATGTATTTCTCTCCTTGAGAATCTTATGGCCTCAGAAATCAACTTTCTCTTTATAGGAGATGTGTTGCCCTTATCCTTGAAGAAATCCAGAGTTTAGGAATAGAGTAATATATTCTTGACATCATACCAATGCTAAGGAGAGATACGAAGGACTCAAGGAAAAATAAATACAGTGAGAGTTATCTTAGTAATTTTTTTTACAAGAAAGTTGGGACTGTGAATTCTGAGTTCCAAGGCTGATCTTTAGAAATATCTATTTTAAGGGTGGAACATTTAAAGAGCAGGATATCTCTCTAATGGGTTGGCCTGTGTAGGAGGAGTATGTTTTGTGTATTCTGTATGATCTGAGCAGAATCACTCAAGTGATCACAAGCAAAGGATGATCATAATTGAAATTAACCTTTTGGTTTCTTCTTACTAAGGCTGTGCCTTTTGGCTGGCATTATAAAATGCTTAACACTTGAAAGCACCTTCTTTTGATATTGCTACAATGATCACAGAAAAATATAACTTTCCTCTCAGTGAACTAAATGAAGCAAATTATAGTGAGGGCTACAAAGAAGAAAATTACATGTTGCCATCAATTTAGGCAATAAAGTAATAATTTTAATAAAAACTTTCCCTATTAATTTTGTCAGTCACTCTCTTTCTGTGTGTTACCATTGGATGACTAACCATCCCAATGGACTAGACAGGCTCACATTAAAAGTTTTATTCTTAGGCAAAAGTTTTCCCAGAGCTATCATAGAATTTATTGTTCTCACTTATTTGCCAAAAAACATAATGTAAGTGACACAGAATAAACTCAAAGTTGTTGAGAAGAGGGTTAATTTGAAAAAATCTGACAGTGCGCTGGGTTTCAGATTTCATATGCCACAGAATCACCTGTGAAGGTTGTTTAACATATAAATGCCTCAGTCTCCATCTCTGTCAGTCTCAGGAGGCACCTACACTTTTAGTGCATTTCTGGTGCACTCCAAAGTTTGAGAATCAGAGTTACAAATGACAAAAACCTTCCAGTATCAGTTTGGAAAACTGATTTTAAAATTTTAGAGCAAGGACAAGAATGCCTCTTTGCTGCATGCTTAAACATAAAAATTTATAAAATGTTAAATTCTTTTTAAATTCTGCCTGTCATCTAAAAGATCGGAATTTACAAAGATGAACATAGTAGCTAATATGTTTAAACAACCTAATATAATAAAAGATAAGTTAATTAAAATAGAAAATAACTGTAGTCTCACATGAGAATGCCAAATGCAAATCAAGGTATGCTTCTTCTGTGCTAAATGAGAATATGCCTATGCAAACTTGGAAAATAGTAAGTTTATATGGAAAAAAATAAGCATGTATATATTGAAGTAATAAATTCATCATGTATGTAAAAAAGAAAAGGTGCTAAAAATTATGTTATGGGGGAAAAAACCCAGAAGAGCAGTCACCTCTACTGGATTCTGATTCTCTGAAACCATTGGTTGTTTTTTGTTTTTGTTAAACTTGTAAAACGTGAAGAAAAAATATACATACCTCAAGGAAGCATATGCTTCAAGTTTTTGGATGTTGGTCCAAAGAAAACTCAGTGTTTATGTGCAAGGCAGACATTTCACGTTTTTTAATGTAATCCAGTTTTTGTGGAAAGGGTCCGTTCCCAATATATAAACTTTTCTCAGTAATGCTGTGAGATTTCCACCTGTCTCCTCAGCAATAGTTCATAAAACTAAATAAGAGAATTTATTTTAAGGAAAGTATGCATTAGCCTGTGACATCTGGTTTGTTTAGTGACCCTGTAAATGCCGTGGGCCTATCACTTTAAACTGATGAGGTTCACATAACCTTAATTGAATTATCAGGGCATTGAAAACAGAAGGGACAAGAGGGACTACAAGGCGAGTATTCCAGTTTCTAACTTCTACTCAGCTCAAAAATCAGTCTTCTGTCAGATTTTTGGAGATTTGTGCCTCCCTGGGGCTATTGCAAACTTCTAGCCTCTGCTCTTTCGATTAAGTTGCGCAGCTCTCAAACAAATACAGAGGACAACTTTCTGAGTGCGTAGAAACAAAATGTGGAGTCTGAAGCTTTGCTAAAATTTGAAAACATCAAAATGATTTCCCCCAGGCCTGAAAATGCTCTCAGTGTTGCAGTGAAATTCAGCCAGCCCTATGCTTACATGGAGTGACCAGTATGAAAATACACTGGACAATGTATTTGAGACTGCTAAGACAAGAGGCACGGTGGACCAAAGCATCAATTTAATGTTAGAACTAAATTCAGGTCTGAACTCTCATACTCTGTATGATCTGAGCTATGGTCTCTAACCCATTTTCCTCATCTGAAAATGGTGATGATATATATCTTGATAGATTCTTGTGATGACTAAATGTTGAAATTCATATAAAGTATCTGAAAAAAATGTCTAAAAATAGTTATCTATGAGTAAGAAAATACATAGCTAGAATCATTCATTCCAGGTAAGTTTACTGATCACCTCGTTTATGTAATAGTGATGGTAGGTTATATCAAAATTCTTTGTGAGCATCTGTAACATTTTGAGGAGCACTTTAGATGGCCTTAGAGAATATCTAGTTTATATCTAGGTATAATTAAGCCTTGAGGAATAGGAAAGGGAGCCACCTCTGTCATATGCAGAAATTTCCAAGAAGTTGAGAGGGACTACAAATTTACAGTGGCAAAAGATTAAAGCACTTTCTCTCAACTGTACTGAGAATCTCAGAGAAGATGGAGAAGATAGAATGTTAGAATGATTCAGGATTAGGGCATTGTTGTTGTTGTTTGTTTTGTTTTTCCAGGCAGTTATAAAAGATCTAACAGAAGCAGGGTCATTGATAGTGTGGCAGGGTGTAGTTGAAGCCAGAAAAAAAGGAATTAAGAAAATGGAATATTAAAGTTTACAATTTGGAGGTACAACTTTTGAGAAGTATGAGCTGTGTCTAATGTTTGACTGTGGGTGTGTGTGACTTCTGCAAAGAAGATTTGCTGGCTCTTGAGTTAAGGAAATCAAGAAATTCTAAGTCTAGAGGCTAGAGATGGAGAGACACACTCTGGGTCAGCCTGACACAGCCTTCAACGGCTATCGATTTGACCAGGATGGTAAATAACAGTATCAAGGAGAGATGACAAGGTTATATGGATATATGTCAATGGATATCACAAATCTCAAAAGAGAAGGGTTCTTAATATCAAGTTATAAGTTCACAGTGGTGAACAGGAGCTAGGTGAACACTGACAACCCCACTATCATCATCACCACTGCAATTCTGATCATCACCACCACCAATACAATTCTGATCAGAGAAACTAAGCTGAATGGAGCCAACAATATGGGAAGTAATTAACAGCCAAGGAAAGATACTGGAGTAAGCAAACTGTGAAATAGTTGAGTATGTAGGAAAGTTTGTTGACCATGAAAGGGTCATTCCAGAGGCTAGAGGGAAGAGTTAGTAGGGAAGGGAACAGTGAGAAAAATGGAGTAGGGAAAGGATGCACAGAATATATGGGGATGAGGTTACAAGAAAAGATAGGTGTTAAGAAAGGAGGCATTTAATGTGGTATCCGAGGATGAGGTATGTGGCTACTGTAGGATGACTTGATCTCCGAGATCCCGAAGGAATTCTGGTTTAAATTTTTTCAGTGTTTCTGTAGTCTAGGTGGTTCATATGGCTTGTTTGTTGGTAAGAAGTATATTGTATTAGTTAGGTGCGTGGATTGTGGGGTCAGATCACCTAGTTACAGGTCTTCCTGCAGTGCTGACTCACTGTGCAACTTTAATAAGTTACTTAATTTCCCTGAGTCTTGGTTTCATCATCTGTAAAATTATCAGTGTAGCAGGTTCATCATAGAGCTGTAGGATTGAATGTCATAATGTGTATTATATTAAGATTTGAACTTGGCACAAAATTAGCACTTTGCTTTCACTATTACTATTTTTGTATGTATAAGAAGATGATGGCTTTTATTTAAGGTTCAAGCAGAACATTCAGTAAAAATTGTAATGTCTTACTCATAATCAGAATTGCTTTTAATTGGTTTATAGAACACGCACCTCAAAATAGAAAAATCAGGAGACTGTGCAGAGTGAGAGAATTCAGGCCTCTCATAAAGAGCCCATCTTACTGGCCACCTTTGCAAAGGAAAGCTTAGTGAGGGCCAGGGAAAGGGGTGCAAAGGAGATTTCTTAGTTTCAAGATTGTTCCCTTTACCTATTGCTGCAAAACAAACCACCTTGAACTTGATGGTATTGAAAACAACATTTAAAAAAAATATTCTCTCTCATAGTTCAGGGGTTGATTGATCCCAGTCAAGTTTCTCTCCCTTAAGGTCATTCATTTGACAAAAGTCAGACAGTGACTGGAACTGGAGTCATCTCATAGGCTTCTTTTTTAAAATCCATTCTTTGTTTGATAGCAGTTTTATATTTACAAAATTATTACAAAGATAGTAAAAAAAAGTTCCCATATACTCTACACACAGTTCCCATTACTATTAACATCTTACATTAGTATGGTATTTTTGTCACAAGTAATGAATCGATACATTAGTATCAACTAAAGTACATCATGTATTTAGATGTTCTCAGTTTTACCCTAATGTCCTTTTTTCTGTTCCAGCATTTCAGCCTGGATAACACATTACATTACATACATGGTCGTGTCTCCTTAAACTCCTCTTTGGCTGGAAGAGTTTCTCAGACTTTCTTTGCTTTTGATGACCTTGTCAGTTTTAAGGATTACTGGTCAGGTATTTTTGTATACTATGCCTCAGTTGGGATTTGTTTGATGTCTTTCTCATGATTAGACTGGGGTAATGTGTTTTGGGGGTGTAACCCCAGAGACAAGGTGCCGTCCTCATCACAGAATGTCAGAGGTGTGTATTATCAATATGGCCTACCATTGTTGTTGTTACCTGTATTCATTTCCTAGTACTGCTGTAGCAAATTACCACAAACTTTAGAAGATTAAAAAAAAATTATTACCTTACATTTCTATATGTTACAAATCCCATATAGGTCTCACTAGGCTAAAATCAAGATGTCATTGTCAGAGGAGCTGTATTCTTCTCCATGAGCTCTAGAGTAACATCTGTTTTCTTGCCATTCCAGCTTCTAGAGGCTTCCCACGTTCCTTGACTCCTTTCCTCCGCCTTCAGAGTCAGCAATGTGGCATCTCTCAGTGCCTTTCTTCCATAATCACATATCTCCCTCTGACTTTCCTCTTCTGTCTCCCTCTTCCATTTTTAAGGACCCTTGTGATTACATTAGGTTCAGCTGAATACTACAGGATAACTTCCCTATCTTGAGGTCAACTGATTAGCAACCTTAATTCCATCTGCAACTTTTAATTTGCCTTTGCTATGTAACATAACATATTCATATTTTCCAGGGCCTACAACATGTATGCCTCTGAGGCCATTATTCTTCCTACCAGATTAATCTTGATCACCTGCTTGAGGTAGTATTTTTTCCCCTCCCTTTCATAATATACCCAATGGAAGAAAGTCACTACGCTCAGTCCATTCTTAAGGACTGGGAAATTATGATTTTATGCTTCCATCAGGGCAGAGTATCTATATGAGTTACTTGGAAGTTTTTATCTATTTTTTTCCCTTTCATTTATTACTCAATCACCGGTTATCTTTTATGGACTCATGCATATTTATTTTATTCTTTGGATTATAACCTAATACTACTTAGTTTACTTTGTTTCTCAAGTTTTTCCAGCTTGGCTGTTGGGAACTCTTTCAGATGACTCCTGTATCCCTTAGACATACCCTCATAATTGTGGATTTTTTTTTTTTTTAGCACTTTCTTACTTTCTGGAATTATAAGATGCTCTAGGCTTGTTTATATACTTCCTTCTACATTCTAAGAATCAGCCATTTCTCTTGTTCCTTTTATTGAAGTCCAAAGTCTGGGTGCTAGCTGTTCCAGTTGCTATTAGGGTGTCATTATTTCTAGGGCCTTTCAGCTGACAGAGCATGGAGATATATATATTTGTGCACTAACCTGTACATATGCACATATTTACACATGTTTTTATATTTAGCCACCTTTATCTATACTAAGCTAAATATGAGTTGATACTGATGTCTCTAAGTCTAATCAGTTACTACACGGATCATTCTAGCTTATTCCTCCTGCTTATCTATAACCTCCCACTCCAACATTGAGAAACCTTACTCCTCCCACCCCCTTCCATTTCTTTAATTGTTCAATTTCTGTATACATATAAAATGGGTTCAGAATTGTTAAACCCATATGCCCATAGGAAATAACTTTATCAACTAGAATGCAGTTCATATGTACAGCTCTCTTTGCCTTTAGTGGAATATACTCCACCCATTTCCAGAGTTACTTAGCTCAGGGACTTCTTCTCCCATCCCATTCAGTGAGGTGGTTTCATATAGCTGTAATATAGTTACATGTTTTGGTTACACTTAGCATTTCATCCCGTGATTCCTCTGAAGCCCTAAATAATTTCACAAATATTTGCATACATTGAGGTTCACTGTTTGTGCTATAAAGTTCTATGAGTTTTGACAAATGCTTAATGTCCTGTACTCACCACTAGAGTGCCAAACAGAACAGTTTAATCACCCCCAAATTTCCTCTGCTTCATCTATTGCAACCCGTATCCCTTGAACTCCTGACAACTAATGGTGTGTTTTGCCTTTCCAGAATGTTACATAATTGGTATCATACCGTATGCAGCTTTCGCAGATTGGTTTATTTTACTAGCAATATGCATTTAAGATTCATCTATGTTTTGTATGGCTTGATAGCTCATTTCTTTTTATTGCTAAATGATATTGTATAGATGCATCATAGTCTGTTCACTTATTGTAGGACATCTTGGTTGCTTCCAGTTTGGGCAATGATGAAAAGTTTACTATAAACATCTGCAGGTTTTTGTGTAGGCATAGGTTTTCAAATCAATTGGATAAATACATAGAAGCACAACTGCAGGATTATATGGTAAGACTACATTCACCTTTGTAAGAAACAGTCAAACCATCTTTTAAGTCATTACACCATTTTGTATTACCATCAATAGTAAATGAGAGTTCTTGCTGCTCTTCATTTTTACCAATATTGGTACTGTCAGTGTTTTTAGATTTTGGCCATTCTAATAGATCATTGTATTATCTCACTGCTGTGTCAATTTGCAGTTTCCCAATGGCAGATAATGTCGAACATTTTTAAGATGCTTATGTTGCCATTTTTGTATCTCCTTTGATGGGATGTCTGTTCATAACTTTTGCCCATTTTTTAAAAATTGAGTCATCTTTTTTTAATTTATGAGTATTAATAGTTCTTGGTATATTTTGGATACACATACCTTTATCAGGTATGTGTTTTGTAAATATTTTCTCCTAGTCCGTGGCTTGTCTTTTCATTCTCTTAACAGTGTCATTTGTAGAAAAGAATTTTAAAAATGAAGTACATCTTTAATTTTTTTAAATTTCATGGATCATACTATTGGTATCGTATTTAAAAGCTCATTGTCAATCCAAGGTCATGTACAGTAGATGTTGTTTTATGTTTCTATTAGAAATTTCATTACTTTGAATTTCACATTTAGGTCTATGATCCACTTTGTTTTAAATACACATAGTCATGTTTATAAAGATATACCATTTTTACAAGCTGGGATCATATTCTACATACTCATTTGTTTTCAATGTGGCAAAATTTGTGTCTGTGCAAAGTAGAAGTCTTCAGAGTTTAATCCTATGCCTTTTCACTGATGTACATAGAACCATATAACAAATATCCCAATCAAGGTATAGAATATTTCCATCATCCCAATAGGCTTGCGTCTGCTACCCTTCAAGTAAATTTCTCTCCTCATATTTTGATTTTTACCACCATAGATAATACTGCCTATTTTTGAATTTCATATAAAAGATACCATACAGTAGGTATACTTCTGTGCCTAGTTTCTTTCACTCAGCTACTGTTTTTGAGATGCACATATGTTGTTGCATGTACAAGTGGCTCAGATTTTCTTTTATTGTTGACTAGTGTTCTGTTTTATGAATAAAAATAATTTGTATCCACCATCTTGTTAAAGTATATTTGAGTTGTTTCCAAGTTTTGGCTATTACAAATATTAGCAAAAAGTTGCTGCCAAAGTGTTTCCCAAAGTGGTTATACCATTTTACCCTTTCACCTGCAATATATAAATATCCTCTTGTTCCACAACTTTTGATATTGGCAGTCTTTTTTATTTTAACTGTGATAATATACATATAACATAAAATTTACCGTGACATTTAATATGTTAACAGTGTTGGCAAAACCATCACCACTGTAGTTCCAGAATGTTTTCATCACTCCAAAAGGAAACCTAATCCCACTAAGTAGTCACTTCCCATTCTTCACCTCCCCCTGAAATATTTTTTTCTGTCCAATCTCTCTCTCTTCTCTTTATTGGACTCCCAAGTAAGTAATGATAGACTGCCGAACATTGCCCTATAAGAGTCTGTATTCTTTTTCAATCTTTCTTTTCCTTAGGTCTTCTGATGTAATTATTTTATTAATTTGTCTTTAAAACACTTTATTTTTTAGTTTCCGATCTGCTAAGTCCATTAGGTACTGAAATTTTTTTAGATATCATAGTTTTCAGTACTAGAATTTTCATTTGATTCTTGTTTATATTTCTCATTCCTCTGCTGAGGTTTCCTATCTATTTACTCATTATATCCATCTTTTATTTAAGTCCTTGAGTATTTATAATACTTATATAAAAACCTTTGCCTGCTAATTTTGACATCTAGGTCATCTTAAAGATGTTTCTATTACCTGCTTTTGTCTTTATTTTGTGCCATATTTTCTTCTAATAATATTTTAAAGTTATATTAGGGTATTATGGTGATGCTGTAGACAATCTGAATGTTGTCTTCCTTAAAGAGATCAGACTTTGTTTAGTTAGGCAGATCAATTACTATCAGATAATTCATTTTATCTTGTCAGAATGTTGTGTGTGTGTGCATGTGTTGTTTTATTTTGACTCGTCTGTACGTAGGTTCTACAGCTCTCAGCCAGGCACACGTGGGGAGCCTCTATGCAGAGTTCTGAGCCCACCTCTCTGTGCAGCTTTCTCCTTTTCAGTGCCCTGCTCAATAAATTCAACAGCATCTCTGATATCTGCCCTCTCAGCGTAGCAAGACTTCTGTGCTCTACTTATACCCATCTTCCTGTAGCATAATCTAGAAAGAGACCACAGGCAGAAAGCAAGAGCAAATGTGCAGTTCACCTGGTGTGTCTCCCTTCTCTTGAAAAGGATGTATGTAAACAGTTTTCTCTAATATTCTGTCCAGTTTTATAGTTGTTTGCAGAAAAAGAGCAAGTCTAGTATTAGTTACTACATGATGGCTAAGAGAAGTCTTGATTAGGGACCTTTAAGCATTTAACATTCACACTGTATTATAAAATGATAATAATTGGTATTCACAAAAATATTTTTCTCCATTCTTGAAATATTTTTGTTCCAAGGTAATACATATGTGTCCCAATTTTTAGCTTTGCTGTATATTTTTTTCATATTTTTTCCATGAAGCATACAGTTGGTTAAAAATCAGTTTAGAAAGGTAATTTAGAAACTCCTTGAAGGGCAGTAATTATATCCTGTAGCAATAAAATAGTAAAGAGAGATATTAAATATTGGAGTTGTAAGTTAAAAGAATTAGGATGATAAAAGTGGAGTAGTGTTATGGGGGAATGACATAAAGAAATGCTACTGAACCCCTTCAGTAGATGATGGTGTGGAGGTTACTGCAAGGTCTAAATAACATAATAATGCTGGAATAGGGGAAATTAGAGGGTAAAAGATAGGAAGACTCTGCTGGTTTTATTTATTTATTTGACAAACTTCATTCAAAAACCTCTTTTTCATAAAGGTTGT
Source organism: Aethalodelphis obliquidens (assembly GCF_003676395.1). Taxonomy (NCBI): domain Eukaryota; kingdom Metazoa; phylum Chordata; class Mammalia; order Artiodactyla; family Delphinidae; genus Aethalodelphis; species Aethalodelphis obliquidens. The sequence goes on from NW_020837952.1 coordinate 25,384,227, forward strand.
AGAAATGTGAACATTGGCATAGAATAAAAATAGATTATGAAATCAAGGATAAGGAAAAATAAAATCTACGTCCAAAATTAAAATCTAAGACCATGTTAAAGGAGCCACAAATTTGGCCATGACATTTCTAGTAAATAAAGGAAGGAAGAAAAGTGAACACAGCATCCATAATGCTGAAAAAGAAACTAGATAATTAGGAGAACATGTAAGTGAGTGAGTGAGTGAGTTTTTTGGTCCCAGCAGCAAGGAAAGATTTCTCTGATGGGTTCTTACAGAGGTACCACATTTAAGCATAGCACCTTTATATTAAAGACAAGTACACAGTATGCTCAAGTAGTGTAATTACATTTTCTGATACTCAGGGGTAGTGCTCTTTAATTTACAATTTACTTATCCATTCCAACGAACTATATTGAGAAATGCTATGTTTTACTAGATAAAGATTGGATGGTATGGTGTCTTTTATCTGCAATATTTTATCCTTAATATTACTTATAAATACTGTTCAACTTTTTTTTGCATATTCAGCCATATGCATTCTTTCTTCTATGTGTACATCATGTAGATATCATAACTGACTGACTGAATGATTGGACGGATGAGTTAGGAGGACAAAAAACATTCAGATCCTAAATAATAACTTCCTATGTAGGAAGCAAAAATCTATTCCCTGTAATGACAAACATTAACTTACCAGTATGCCAGTTGGCCAAATGGGAGATTGAGGAGCAGTAATCATCCAGAAAAATACTGGATCAAGGCTTCTAATTGACCTTTTTGATATTTATTATAGTTCAGTCTTCTTGCTTCCTAGCTTTCTTTAAACTCTGAAATGTTGAGCCTATGCTCATCTCAACAGGAACTTTATAGCTTCAGCCTGCCCAGATAGAAGAGCATATTTGCATAGCATGAACTTTATATCGACTCTTATGATTCCTCAGATAAATGTCTTTGATATATTTAAAAACGAATAAAATCCATCTCACAAAACTGTGATGGAAAATTAAAGACAAACTTTTATTTTCATCACTTCTAAACTTCAAAGGCACCATCTTGGTAGAGCAAGAAAATGTTAACACTTGTGACTCCTACACTTCTTGGTCATAATCCCTCAGTGGATAATCTTACATTGGGAAGGTAATAATGAATACAGATTTTACTTATTTGTCCACATGTCCTTTATTTTAGTGTGCATCACACGAGTATGAGTTAGTTTTGTTCACACAAAGGGAAAAATTTAAATGACCACCCAAGTTAGAAATACTGTAAAGAGATCAGGTAAAGGAGATGGAAGATTTTAGTAACTAAAGAAAGGTTTTCACCAACCTTTTCCTGTGCAACTCTATTAAAAAATGTACTTCAGATGATCTCATGCTCGTAATTCTAGAAACTAGATGAAACGTTGATCAGCGCAAACTACAAAGCAGTGTATGTCATGACAAAGTGACTAGACAAGACACATGGGAGAATGTCAGGAATTATAATCTGACATTAGAGTTGATATTGTTCATGGTTGGATTAAATAAATGTGATTACTAAACCATTTTTTCTCTGAATCATTGATAGGATGATTTATATGAATACATTTCATAAAAACATAAGCAATCTTTAAAGGTATGATAAATAATCCTACTTTGTCAAAGGATTTTTTTTTTTTTTTACTATACTGCTGGATATTTTATTTGGTATTGGATATCTCTAAAGAGATAGATAGATTTTGGTCTCTGATAGATTTGTGTATCAGTGGTAAGCAAGATTTATAAAATTAACAGAGAAACAACCAATATTTCCTATTTCCTGGAATATTTTATTGACTTTTTATCTAAAATGATCAAAAAGGTTATTTACTAAATGGTGTGTGGACATTGCCTGCAACAGTTGTAGTTCTTTAACAAACTTTTTATTTATTCCATTATTATTGGTATATTTTGTTGCATCTTCAATTTTGGTCTTTTATGTTTTCCTAGAAAATCACCAATTTGATAAAATCTTAAAATGTATATCAGCATAAAATAGTATTCCTAAAAATGGGCTTTTGGAGATACTGGATCCAGGAATTGATAACAGATATGCCAAGAAATAAGTATTCCTTAGTAAAATACATTTGCATATTATGACAGGGAAATTAGAAATCAGCAATATGCCTTAACCTATCAGATCTTCTGAAAATTCCTAGTCAAAATATCTCATTTTTTTTTTAGTTTGGAATTTCCAAAACATACTTGAACATGGATACTTCTACCATCACACAAAAACATACCTATAAATATACTGTAAAACAAGGCTTTGTGGGACAGTGGTTTAGAAACACTAGAATGCAGCAGATATAAAAAGTGATCTCCCATATTCATTCATCTGTTTACTACATACTGCTTTTATAATTGCAAGATAATGAATAGACATTGCAAAATATATACAAACATAAATGTGAATAAAGTTAGTGAAAGTTTTTATTTCTCTACTTCCATTCGTGCTTCCTTCTATGGAATGCTGAATGGACTAATTATTCACATATTTTTCCTTAATTATTCAGTAATATATTAATTTAAACATATATAATTAGTTCCTAACTGCAGATTTTACTACATATTTTGTACATTTTTATTAAAATTTTTTCAAATTCTTTGTTTTGGTTTCTCCTTTGAAACAATAATTGTTTGAGACTTTCTTTTCTTAACAGTAAATGGATGTTTCTTATTTAAACGTTTTTCATTAATACCTAGTTTGTTACACTGTAATTAGATATTATACCTGTATAAATATGACTTTTAGGAGCTGATTGAAATATTCATTAAGCGTAGCCTGGTTTATAATAAGGTTTGTAAATATTTGCAAAAATACGTATTCTTTCCTTACAAAGTAAAATATTTAATTTAAATCAAGTTATTATATTAATAAGTTTTTCATTATACAATATTCTTACAAAATTCATTCAAAAAAGTACATGAAAATGTCATGATTTTGGTTGTTCCAGGTAAATACATGAAAAAAGAGAGGGATGAAAGAATTAAAGAAATTAAGATTATTAAATTAAATTAAAATTATTAAAATTAAAAAAATCATTGATAATAATGACATTATTTTAAACATTCAGCAATGTATCTGTTTTACTTAATGGGTCTGCCCATGATTTGAATGATATTTTGAACAATTCAACTACCATCACTTTTTCTTCAATTTTTATTGAGTTTATAATGTGTTTGCTTTAAATTGTTGAGTCATTCATTCATTCAACAAATATTTACTGAATATCCATCATATTCCAGGTGTTTTTCTGGGTACTGTGGATATAGTAGTTAATGAAAAAGACAAATCCAAAAGTTCCTGCTCTCACTGAGCTCATTTTGTAGTCCCACGGTACCATCTTTGATGCTCTGACATTTGACACTAAAAGATAATGAAAGGTCTGTATTAATTTTGGCTTGTCCTTTTATTTGTACACCTATTCAGTGTAAGTTCTCAAATTTTAATATTTACACTTCTCCTTCCTTAAGTTTGTACTTTCCTGGTAAAATTTTACCTGTACTTTTATTTTATTTTTTTTTTTACTTCTTTCTCCCGTTTCTTTGTTGATTGTCTCTTTTATACAAAATATACTATCCTTTTATATCCTACATTGTTTGTTCTATTTTAACTGTTTATTCTGTTCAGTCACTATCTGTTGGTACACAGCCTGAAGCAGCCAGCTCTCTAGTCTCTGGGGGTAGAGTGGTGTGAAATACATCCAAGGTTCTTACTTCCCTGAAATTTACCTTCATGTGGGAGAGGCAGATCATATTTTAGATATTAGTAAGCACTATGAAGACAATTAAAGCAACTGAATGGGATAAAGGGGATATGAGATATTCGGGATAAGTGAGCAGAGAAGTTTTCTCTGAGTAATTGCTAATTTCTGAATGAAGATCCAGTGACGCAAAGATTTAAGAGAATAGCGTTCTAGGAAGAGGAAAGAACAGGTGTGTAACATTTAGGAACTGAAAGAAAGCCATTGTTGCCGGATGGCATGGAGCAGGTGGGAATGAGGTTAGAGGGTATACAGGAGCCAGATAACAAAGGCCTTTGGATTTGCAGAGTAAGTATGTAAGAAAATATTAAAGACTGCTCTGTTTTGAAGTCTGGCCTCAAATCAGAGAACAATCAGTGCAAAGTAACCTGTCATTCTAGGTATAGAACTGTCATGCTGGACATATATGAGAGGTGTTCAAATCTGGTTCTGCCACTGCTAATCTGTATCCCATCACACATTTAATGAGCAAAAGCTAAGCATTCCTTAGAGAGGATAGTTTCTCTGAAGAGAATGAGGAATTCTATGGAGCACTGGTGTCTTCCTCCTTCCCACAGGCATAGACCTGTCACTCCCTCCCAGCCAGGGAAGAAAGCTCCCAAGAGCACGTTCAGAAAGATTGATCCGTGTCCTGGAATTGGAAAGACACTGCGGCCGGTGTCCGTGTCAAGGCTGAGAAACGGCTGAAGGCCAGAGGCTGGCTGGAGGGGCCTGGTGTGACAGAGGGGAGGGAGACGTCCTGGAAACACTGAGGTTCACAGTATGGCTGGGGGTTTTCCCTTGGAACGTTCTGGGGAAGGTAGCTGGGTGAGAGTAAGCCTGATGGGAAACAGCCCCAGTGATTGGGTCCATGTGGTGAGGTCCTCCTGAAGGCAAGACAGTGGGAAGGCCAAAACTGATTACCAGAGGCAGCACCACACATATCAGCCTGCTGCAGGTGAGACAGTCCAGTGACGGGGTCTCCAAAAGGCCCACAAAAGCACCTCACGGGCAGAAAAAGCAAATAAAATGAGATTTAAATTCCTGACACAAGCATGGTTCCAGGTTGCCAGACTACAGTAGCACCTGCCATGTAAGGTTGTGCACTCTTGGGATTTCTCACTCCTGCTGAGGCTGGCCTAGCTTGATGGGGAAGAGGCCAAACCTTGGAACCCACCCCCTTTCCGTGTGGTGGGTTGAGTCAGGCATCAGTGAGGGGAGAAGAAAAGAAGCTTTGAAAGGAAAAAGGAAGTCAGCTTTTGCTTTAGATCAAAGTGGACTTTATAAACTAGAGAATGAGGTTTTTAGTCAATATCTGAGAGCAACTAAAAATCTATGAACTTGAGATGGTATTCAGTAGAGGGAGTATGAAAAAGTCTATTTTAATCATTGCATTCCTACAATTTTATTTTGTTCAGTAAACAGCCTGGCAGGGTTTTAATATACTTACTTACCTATATTTTAAAATCTAGATCCATTTATTTTCATAAGTGACAGTGTTGGTCTTTCTGCATGTTTAGTCTCTATTTTTGTTGATGTTATCTGGGAAGTACATTGCATTCATATTTTTTAAATTATTTACTTTCCTACTGATTATTTAATGTTTGATTACTTTTAGCCATAGGAATTAATTTTTAAACTAAATCTTGGCTTCTGTGTCTCAACTTAAATCCTTTTAAAATCACAGTCTCTTTATTCTTCCATTCTTCATGTCATTTATCTCTCAGTCAATTGAAGTATCTCTTTGATTATTTTTTTAAAAAGAAAGCATATTGGCCTCCTAATATCTGAGAATGGCTTGGCATTTTCTTTGAGAAGAATGACAATTTGGTTGGATAAATATTTTCTGAATGTACAATCATTTTTACTTTAAAACTTTAAAAAATACTCAATATTGCACAGATGCCTGCTTAAAAACTGATTTGTGTTCTAAGGGTATTTGTACAGATTTGTTTTGTTTTGCCTGCATCCTGTACATTGCCAGACTTTGTCTAGGATTTGGTCTCTTTTCCTTAGTTAAAATTGCTTTAGAAAGTAGTTCAAGGACTTTTTTCAGGTCAGCAGTGTTTTCTTCTTACATTTATTTGATCACTGCTAATAATCTATCCTGTTTCTTATTCTGAGAGCTGTATTATATGCAAGTTTAAACTTCTTATATCTCGTATGAACTGGTCTCGAGAACGAGCATCCCCTGCTTCGAATCTGCAGTGGTAATCAAGTTATGAGTGTCTTCCTTATTGCTTCTCCATCGCTTGTGCTTTCATATAAGAAGCTCATTCTGCCGGCATTACTAACTAACATAGATTCACCAAAGCTTCAAAAGACTGGCTTTTTTCCTAACACAAAATTTTCCTCCATTTTTTTCTTCTTTTTGGCCATTTCTGTGGAAATCTGGGAGGGAGTTATATCCATCTGTATTCTAATAACAAGCCTATCCAGACAAAAAGCACTTATTTTATGCAATGTTCTAGTTGCACCCTTGTAGAAATGTCTATATCCACGTTACTGAATGTAATGCCTAAGAAACATTTATAGAAGTACAATTATAGGCTCAAAATTATGCACATTCAATTTTTTTTCATTTTGATAGGCTAAAATATGCATCTCAACATTTGAATAAATTTTAATTTTCTCTCAGTGAGGTTGAGCATGATTTCATAAAATAACTTGGTGTTAATAAATTGTCTTTTCAGGTCTTCGATCTTTTTTAAAACTAGGTTCCAGTATGTCACTTATAAATTTGAAAGAGTTCTTTGTACATTAAGTGTACTAACATCACATTTTATTAGTTACAGTAGCCTCAGCACTATAAAAAATAGACCCTTAAAAGAATTGTCTTCTATTTTATAGAGACTTTTACTTTACATAGTTGAGATTATTTCATATATGATTTTAACAGTGGTCAATAAAGGAACATTTACAGATTGTATCTCGACAAGGATTCCCTTTTTGGAGACAGCGAATAATATTTTTTGTTTGTTTTACTTTCAGCGCAATAATTTTAAGTGGGTTCTTAAAAAGACAGGAAATTACATGTGAATTGTAGGATTAAGGATGTGGCTCAAAAATCCCATTTTCCCTTAGGAAAATACAAATTCAGAACCAGTATTTATCCAGTCCACTTGAGAAAAATTTAATGAATTGAACGACTTCCTGAAGTCAAGAACCAAACTTTATGAAAACTTAAAAAAGTTCTTTTATTTAAAAGCCCCGCCCCCCGCCTATTTTTTTAAGGTTATGGTTTTTCTTGTGTTTTTCTCTGTAAAGCTCCATGAAGACAGGATCCACTTCTGTTTTGATCACCAGCTTATCCCAACTCTTGGCAGAGTTGGCAGAGTATCTGATGCATAGTATCATATTAAAATATTTGTTAAAATATAGCAGAGGGAGGAACACTCTCAAACTCATTTTACGAGGCCACTATCACCCTGATACCAAAATGAGACAAAGATGTCACAAAAAAAGAAAAATACAGGCCAATATCTCTGATAAACATACATGCAAAAATCCTCAACAAAATACTAGCAAACAGAATCCAGCAGCACATTAAAAGGATCATACACCATGATCAAGTGGGGTTTATCCCAGGAATGCAAGGATTCTTCAATATATGCAAATCAATCAATGTGATACACCATATTAAAAAAATTGAAGGAGAAAAACCATATGATCATCTCAGTAGATGCAGAAAAAACTTTTGACAAAATTCAACACCCATTTATGAGAAAAACTGTACAGAAAGTAGGCATAGAGGGAACTTACCTGAACATAATAAAGGCCGTAGATGACAAACCACAGCCAACATCGTTCTCAATGGTGAACAACTGAAACCATTTCCTCTAAGATCAGGAATAAGACAAGGTTGTCCACTCTCACCACTATTATTCAACATAGTTTTGGAAGTTTTAGCGACAGCAGTCAGAGAAGAAAAAGAAATAAAAGGAATCCAAATCGGAAAAGAAGAAGTAAAGCTGTCAGTGTTTACAGATGATGTGATACTATACATAGAGAATCCTAAAGAGGCCACCAGAAAAACCACTAGAGCTAATCAATGAATCTGGTAAAGTAGCAGGATACAAAATTAATGCACAGAAATCTCTTGCATTCCTATACACTAATGATGAAAAATCTGAAAGAAATTAAGGAAACACTCCCATTTACCACTGCAGCAAAAAGAATAAAATACCTAGGAATAAACCTACCTAAGGAGACAAAAGACCTGTATGCAAAAAGCTATAAGACACTAATGAAAGAAATGAAAGATGATACAAACAGATGGAGAGATATACCATGTTCTTGGATTGGAAGAATCAACATTGTGAAATGACTATACTACCCTATGCAATCTACAGATTCAGTGCAATCCCTATCAAACTACCAATGGCATTTTTCACAGAACTAGAGCAGAAAATTTCACAATTTGCATGGAAACACAAAAGACCCCGAATAGCCAAAGCAACTTAAGAAAGAAAAATGGAGCTGGAGGAATCAGGCTCTCTGACTTCAGCCTATGCTACAAAGCTACAGTAAGCAAGACAGTATGGTACTGGCACAAAAACAGAAATATAGATCAATAGAACAGGATAGAAAACCCAGAGATAAACCCACGCACATATGGTCACCTTATCTTTGATAAAGGAGGCAAGAGTATACAATAGAGACAAGTCAGCCTCTTCAGCAAGTGGTGCTGCGAAAACTGGACAGCTACATGTAAAAGAATGAAATTAGAACACTTCCTAACACGATACACAGAAATAAACTCAAAATGGATTAAAGAACTAAATGTAAGTCCAGACACTATAAAACTCTTAGAAGAAAACATAGCCAGAACACTCTATGACATAAATCACAGCAAGATCATTTTTTACCCACCTTGCAGAGTAATAGAAATAAAAACAAAATTTTAAAAATGGGACCTGTTGAAACTTAAAAGCTTTTGCACAGCAAAGGAAACCATAAACAAGATGAAAAGACAACCCTCAGAATGGGAGAAAATATTTGCAAATGAAGCAACTGGCAAAGGATTAATCTCCAAAACTTACAAGCAGCTCATGCAGCTCAATATGAAGAAAACAAACAACCAAATCCAAAAATGGGCAGAAGACCTAAACAGACATTTCTCCAAAGAAGATATACAGATTGCAGCAAACACTTGAAAGGATGCTCAACCTCACTAATCATTAGAGAAATTCAAATCAAAACTGCAATGAGGTATCACCTCACACTGTTCAGAATGGTCATCATCAAAAAATCTACAAACGATATATGCGGGAGAGGGTGTGGAGAAAAGGGAACCCTCTTGCACTGTTGGTGGGAATGTAAATTGATACAGCCTCTATGGAGAACCCAGCATTCTCACTACTGGGCATATACCCTGAGAAAACCATAATTCAAAAAGAGACATGTACCACAGTGTTCACTGCAGCACTATTTACAATAGCCAGGTCATGGAAGCAACCTAAATGTCCATCAACAGATGAATGGATAAAGAAGATGTGGCACATATATACAATGGAATATTACTCGGCCATAAAAGAAACAAAATTGAGTTATTTTTAGTAAGGTGGATGGACCTAGAGTCTGTCATACAGAGTGAAGTAAGTCAGAAAGAAAAAAACAAAGTATGTTAACACATACATATATGGAATCTAAAAAAAAGAAAAAAATGGTTTTGAAGAACCTAGGGGCATGACAGGAATAAAGACAGAAATGTAGAGAATGGACTTGAGGACATGGGGAATGGGGAGGGTAAGCTGGGACGAAGTGAGAAAGTGGCATGGACATATATACACCACCAAAAGTAAAATAGATAACTAGTGGGAAGTACCACATAGCACAGGGAGATCAGCTCTGTGCTTTCTGACCACCTACAGGGATGGGATAGGGAGGGTGGGAGGGAGACACAAGAGGGAGGAGTTATGGGAACATATGTATATGTATAGCTGATTCACTTTGTTATAAAGCAGAAACTCACACACCATTGTAAAGCAATTATACTCCAATAAAGATGTTAAAAAAATAATATTTGTTATAAATAACAAGAAAATCTTAAAGTTTTATGCGTGTGTATCTTGTGTGTTTGTTAATGGTATATTCAATAAGAGGACATAGGTGGTATGTTTTCTAAGCCCTTGTATATCTGAGAAATTCATTGTCTTCTGACATGGAAGACTTGGTTGTTTATAAAATTCTTGTGTTTTAAACATGTTTGTTCAGTACCTTTAAGTGTTACTCCAGTGCCTTTTTGGCATCTTATTGTGTTTGAGTATAAAATTTACAAGTACTTTTTTGACCAAAGTTTATAGGCTTTTGTTCTCATCTCTTTTTGAAATTTAAACCTTTAGTCAGGACATGTTTTGATTTGGATCTTATCTAATTTGGGTGGGAGCATAGTGGTTCCCTTTTAACTGTATACTTAGTTACTATTTTAATGAAAACTATTTTCCTCATTTCTGTTTTTAAATATTATTTCTGTTATTATTCTTCCTGCACATTTATAATTCTTGGTTTATTCTCCATTTTCCTTCTTTCATATTCACTACTTCTCTCCTTCTAATCATTTCCATTTGTTAACTTTTTCTTTATAATAATATGAATAAGAATAATGAGAAGGAGGGAACTTCCCTGTTGGTCCAGTGGTTAAGACCCCATGCTTCCACTGTAAGGGGCGTGGGTTCGATCCTTGGTCAGGGAACTATGATATCCTACGTGCCCTAAGGTGTGGCCAAAAAAAAAAAAAAAGAAGAACGAGGAGATAAAGGAGATGTAGAAGGAGAAGCAGCAGAATCCAAGGTCTGCCACAGGGAAATAAAATAAAAACCCTTTAAAAAGAGCCTCTTATGCCAAGGGGGAAATACAAAATTAAATTGTAAAACTTACCAATACTAATAATTGTTATTTATCATAATCTATGGCATGATGCTAAAGCAGTACTCAGAGCAAAATTCATAGCACTAAATGGCTATATCAATAAACATGAAAATTAAAATTTGTTCCAAGCAGTGGAACACTTATTCCCTTAATTCAGGGGTCCATGGCCTGTTAGGAACAGGGCTGCACAGCAGGAGGTGAGCAGCGAGCTAGCGAAGCTTCATCTGCTGCTCCCCATCGCTCCCCATCGCTCACATTACTGCCTGAACCATCCCCCATCCCATCCGTGGAAAAATTGTCTTCCACAAAACCGGTCCCTGGTGCCAAAATGGTTAGGGACTGCTGCCTTAATTCCTGTTCCTTTAACCTGGATCCTAGCAGGGGGAGACACGTGAAGCAGACCTGAAGTCAACCTACAGAGCTAAGCCGGACTGAGACCAGAGGAGTCAGGCAAAGCCACAATCAACCCATCAAGCTGAGAAGAAGAAAGAAATATTTATTGTGAAAGCCATTTAATTTTAGGGTTGTTTGTAGTAAAAGTTGACTGATATATTGAAAAATTAATATATTGAGAACATATTAGAGGCATTTCTTCAAAGTATAAAACAAGTATGCCACTATTATCATTATTACTTAACATGGTACTGAGGTGTTAGTCACTGCATTTAGATAAAAGAATGCAGTCAGAAGAATAAAATAAAAAATGAAAGGAGTTTTACAGTTTATTTGATTATATAACTGGAAAACCAAAGAAATTTAGTGGAAAAACTATAAAACAATAAGAGAAAGTGGTAAAATAACAGGAAGTATACATATAGAAATCAATACAAAGAAACCAGTTATAAGATATGCCAGAGAAAATTCTGTTTTCTGTGGTAAGAATAACAAAAAAGCAAAAAAAATACCTAAGCACAAAAAATTAAAATTGTGCAATAACTATATGAGGAAAAGTTTAAAACCCCAAAAGACACATAATAAACAAAAAATAAAAACATATATTATTCTTGGATATGAAAATTCAACATCATGAAAATGCCATCTCTTCCTAAATTGCAAATGTGCATGATTTCTATAAAAATGTCTATAGGCTTATTTTTCTACATTAACTATAAAATTCATACAGCAAAATGAACAAATAAGAATTACCAGGAAACGTCACCAAAAAAGAACAATATTGGGGGATATAACCCTACCAAATATTAAAACATATTGTAAAACCTCTATAATTAAAGCAGTTTATTATTGGTGCAGACCTACAGTGGAACAGGTTCCTAAATCCACAAATAGATACAAATACATGTGGAAAGGCAGTATATGAAGAATGAGGCATCTCAAATATGTGAGGAGATAAGAACTTTCTGCTAAAGATTGTTGCTACTTTGTCATTTGAAAAAATATTGGATTCATGTCACACCGTACTGCACAATAAATTCCAAGTGGATCAGAGATGAAAATGTGGAAACTTAAACCAACGTGTACTTAAAGCATGGGTAAATTGTTTATAACTAGAGAAAAGGGAACACTTTTAATTATGTCTCAAAACATTACTAAATTTGAGTACATTAAAACTTGCATTCTAGAAAACACTAAAAAATAAAAATTATAATTACATACTGAGAAATAATATTTGAGGCATATAATATACACAAAAGGCTAATTGTTGTAATATATAAACTATTCAGAGAGGAAGATACGAAAATAGCTCTTAAACATGTGAAGAGACAGAAAACCTTATTCATGATAATGAAAATAAACATTAAAATTATATTTCTAAGCTCGTTTGCAAAAATCTACAAATTTGATAACAAGCTCTTGTATGGAAACAGGGAGGTTTAGCCATTGTTGTTGGGAATGCAAAATAGTTCAACACTTACAATGAAGAATGTGGGAAGACCTAGAAAAGTTGCTGGGCATTTACTAATTCATCTGATAGTCCCTCTTCTAGGATTCTATTCCTAAGATGTACCAGCACAAGTATAAAATTACTTAGGCAAAGAGACTTCCCTGGCTGTCCAGTGCTTAAAACTCTGCGCTTCAAATGCAGGGGGCTTGGGTTCGATGCCTGGTCAGGGAGCAAAGATCCCACATGCTGCGTGGCTGAGGGTGGGGGTGGGGGGATTACTTAGGCAAAAAGTTATTCTTTGTAGTCTTATGTGTAGTGGAAATGTATTGGAAATGACCCACATATCCATCAGTTTCGACCTGATTGAATAAATTATTCTCTGCCTACACAATCAAATACAATGCAGCTGCAAAATGGAATGAAGAATATCTTTATAAATTGATATGGAGCAACGTCCAAGACATAATGTGGAATGAAAAAAGGACAATGCCAAACAATATACATAGTATGTTATCCTTTGTGCAAGAAATATACTAATATATGTACTCATATTTTCTTACATTTACAAAAATAATCACTAGATGGGTAAGTAAAAAAAATAGATACCTGTAGAACTGTGGAGATAGAATAAACGGTTTGGTGAAAAAAAGTCACAATACAGTTACTACTCCAACATTTTTGTTACAAATCTTATATTTATGGGCAAAACGTTAGAATCACTGGGGAAAATAAGGGAAAGGCATCTCTACTTTCGTTAAGGTGAAAATATTTGCATCCTTTTTAGGTCACAGTACCAATTTGTTCTTAATTAAAATTTATGGGCTTTGTGGTTACTGGAAATTCTTCACAGAATCTGTCAGTAGATTGACTTTGAGTCTTTCCTTTTCAACGTGGTAATTTTCTTTTCCTATCTTTTCATGGCATCTTAGAGGAAAAAGTTGGAGAAGCTGTGCATTTTACTACTCACAAAATTTTACACAATAATTAAATTATGAATTTTTATGATATATTTGTAAGATCTGACAAGATAAGTGCTACTCAGTCTCCTTTTTAAAATGGATTGGCTAATCTTGTTTATCTATTTTATATAGTTAATATTCAAAGTGATTCCTGCAAAAAAAGAAACATTTCCCCATTTGAGATTTTGCTTAAAATTTCCTAAACTTATTAGAGAAGACTTTGGAGATTTTTTTTCATAATTTTATAATATAGTTTCATCATATTATTAAAACATTTCTGAATATTTAATATTTTTTGTTCTAGTTGTTATATAGGGCAATTATTTATTTTGGTATATTTATTTTGTACCTGGGCACTTTGCTTTCCCATTAGTTCTAATACATAGAAAAGCATGTTGTCTGCAAGTATTTATGACGGTGATGTCAAGTTTCTAAAAGTAATAACCAATACATCTGATTTGTGGCTTATTGACTTAATAAAACATGAGACTGGTAATTCTCCTTTTCTTAAACTAAACTATTGTAAGAAAGCTTTCAGAGTTGCATTTAAACATAATGCTGACTGATCTTCAGAGTAAGAGAGAACCCATCTATTCATAAGTATACTGTTGGGAACTTTCTGTGATATCCAGTTATTTGTGCCCACTTTAAAAAGTGGGAATTCCAGCAGAACTCTTAGGAACACATTCCAGTAACTAATAATACTCATCATCAGGGAATCTCTTTGTATGTCAGTTAAATCCCTAGTGTTTCAATTCAAATCAACTACTTCTTAGACTATCCCTCATTAATTGAGGTAGCTCATTACCAACATTTTGTTATATCTCTCAAGGTTCATTTTTCTTCATATAAAAATTGTTGCGCCTTTTTCAGTTATTCTCATATATGCTTCAAAAATGCTCAGTGAAGAGTAGGTTCACCTGAACAAACACATCATGAGATAAGTTTCATTTACTGTTATTACATCCCTATAAAACCATGTTTATCATGCCTGAAAATGTTTCTAGTGGCCCTTTGCCTGATGCTTTAAATCACTTAATTATCATTTTTAACTTTATCACACAGAAAAAAAATGCTAATCAAAAGAGATTATTCTAGTTTTACTCTAAATAATCCTTAAGTAAAATAAAGGAAATTAGGAAATAAGATTTCTGATGAATGTAACTATACATAGAAAACTAGTTCAGTTATGTAAAATTATCTTTTAAAGCAATCTTCATTGGAGGTTATATTTTCTAACAATAAGTTTTTATGGAGCTTAGATAACTAACTAAATAATGTTTGGTGATTTAGGCAAAGGTATATAGGAGTACTGGAAAGTATATATGAATTAGTATGGACTTTGTTAAATACATAATATCAGTAGTTAAACACATAGAAAGGCAATAAAATACTGATAATGTGAACATTTTTCCAACTTACATCAAGGAATATATGGTTTGAAAATTTGACTTTATATAATAAGAGGAAAAACTTTTTATTATATTTCTAGACAAAAATTAGGTAGCCCAACATTGATATCATATGTACATACTTGGAGCATTGCTTTCAGAAACAATTCTAAAGACTTGAAACAGATACATACTTTTGCTTGTTTTAATTGATCACTAGTTTCACTGCAGTATAATAGATTCTGAGTAAAAGTGTGTTGGATTAAAAAATCAATTTATATATTTATTAAAATCAGCGAAGTAGGGCTTCCCTGGTGGCGCAGTAGTTGAGGGTCCCCCTGCCGGTGCAGGGGACATTGGTTCGTGCTTCGGTCCGGGAGGATCCCACATGCCGCAGAGCGGCTGGGCCCATGAGCCATGGCCGCTGAGCCTGCGCGTCCGGGGCCTGTGCTCTGCGATGGGAGAGGCCATAACAGTGAGGGGCCCACATATCGCAAAAAAAAAATAAAATAAAATAAAATCAGCAAAGTATATTTTTGTTATGAAAAGATTCTGAAGCATACTATATCAATGAAAGATTTACTTTCATATTAATCTTTCATTTATTTAAAAATTAATCAATTTGTTTCTTGAAAAACTAGAAATTACTGATGTCTGGATCACATCATCTGACTATAATTTTCAGTTCAGTGGAAATAAAAATGACTTTTTCTCTTGATAGTCCTCCATTTTGACTATCAAGGACTATTTTGCTTCAGGGACTATCTTTATCAGTGGAAGTATAAGCTGAATATAAACTCTTATTTTATGCAAATACAGCTCTCACTGGGTCTAAATCCGTGAAGGACAACTACTTCTTCTTCACAGATTGCCAGTGACCTAAGAGGGGAGGGGAGGAAAGCTTCCAGCAATCAAGTAGAAGAATTAGTGTAAACACTGTGTCCACTGTGATCGCCCATCATGATTAAAATCAGAAATCTTTCAAGTGTCACTAATTTAAATATGTCTTTTGTTGTTTTATAAAATCCAATGGACCATTCAGAATGGCTGGATCAACTCTTTCCCCTTATCACTGCACCACTGCTGTAGTTCAGTCATTGTAAATCAATTCTTCCCATGTTCCTACAGCCTAAGCAAAACTGAGTTGAAATACAGGGAAAGATGGATATTGTTGGTAGAAACCAGAAAGATATTTTATTCATTAGTTTTGCTTTTCATTCTTCTGATTAACTTGGACTTTTCAATGAAAATTGGTTGTGGAGCAGTTGTTAGTGTGATATGGGGGAAATGAAGTATAACTGATGGTTGTCTCTGAAGTTTAAAATCTTCTTTACAAATATTGTGCCATTTCATTTTGGGAACAAGCTAGTGAGAGAGTAAAGACATTTATAGGTAATGAAATCTGATAGAGAAGGTAAATTTAACATGGTTCTTCTGATTCCCAAATATTTAAAAATTATAGGCACTGGAGAACAGCTGAGGACTTAATGGACATAATCCCTGAGAAATAAGCAGGTGTAAGATTAAGTAAACCAACATTTTACAGCTCTTTCTTTTTCTTACAATTCTAAACATTAGGCAGAAGACTGAACACAGCACAGACCCGGAGAAAAGGCCTCTTCTAATAGGCAGAGAAAGAGCACAGCTTTAGGCTGCTTTCAGGGGATATAAAGACAAAAAACAAACAAACAAAAAAACATAAGGGGCCAGGATCTCAGTCAGATGGGTGGTGCAGAGAATGATTTCAATACTGTGTCAGTTTGTACTCAAGATATTTGCTAAATTTTAAAGCTGCGTAGGTCAAAATATGAGAAACCAAGTACAAACTCTGAAAAATTGAAAAAAAAAATCAGTAGTGTCTACATGTTAAGAAAACTAGCATTGGGCTTCCCTGGTGGCTCAGTGGTTGAGAGTCTGCCTGCCGATGCAGGGGACACGGGTTTGTGCCCCGGTCTGGGAAGATCCCACATGCCGCGGAGCGGCTGGGCCCGTGAGCCATGGCTGCTGAGCCTGCGCGTCCGGAGCCTGTGCTCCGCAACGGGAGAGGCCACAACAGTGAGAGGCCACACACACACACAAAAATAAAAATAATACCCTCTTTTTAAGGTCATAATGCTTATGTTCTTCTGCTTCTGCTGTTTGGAGTCTAACTTCTCTGCATATTCAAGTTTGATAAAATACAAAGAAATAAAATTTTCTTGTTTCCTACAGAAATTAAGCATGATTAAATGGGATTGCCTAATCATTATGTTGAACTAAGTTTGCAAGTTTTTAGATATTTCATTAGATGTCGCTCCCCCTGCACATACAGACACATACCTGCCTAGTAACATCCTAGTATCAAGTAGATACTTACGAGAAAAACCAGATCAAATACAGATAAATAATTTACTCTTCCCCTGCATATCTGAGATATACTGTGAGTTAAATTTTGTAATTTTAGTGTATAAATATTTGGAATATAACTCATTCATGGCCTACTACCTGTGCCTTAAAAATGTTGTTAAATTGTTTTGCTAATTAGAAGGATATTTATTTTGATAATAGCTGATAACAGTATTCAAGTATTATTTAGAATAACTCATTACTAATTTTATGACAGATTTTACATTATATTGGTACTTCAGTGAATGTAGCTTTTAAAAATTGTGTTGAGTTTCCTTCAATAGTTATCTAATAATAAATATAATCAAGGTTTTTAAGAAGCATATATAAACTTGAAAAAAAGTATTAAAAATGGTCTTTGTATTGCTTTTAAATTAAGGACCTTATTTATAGTTGCTATGATTGAGTTATTCATATGCAACTGAAGAATCAAATTTTATTTTCCTTTACTGTGGTTATTATAGTCAAACCCACAAAGCTATTATTTTATTTTTAATTGTAGTCTTTTCAGTTTTGTGTGTTTCTTTTTTTTTTTGGAAGTTGATAAAGTTAACTGTCAGTTTTCACCCCAGGGTGAGAGTCTCATTTTCTAGGACTTCTGAAAACTCAAGAACCATACTTCTTCATGAATTTTTAAAACATTATTTTCTTTTGACTTGCCATGTAAAAATATTGGAAGTTAGTGATAATAATAAGCCCATTTCTATGGAAATGGTCTATATTATTTAATCAATCTTTCTAGATGCTAAACAATTCATGAACTTCTTTTTGAAATTCAATAAGCAGTTCATGAATACTTGAAAAGGGAGATTCTGTTTAAAAAAATCAGAAACTGGTAAATTCTATCAGTGACGAATGCTCTCCCATCAAATTCAAACTGGTTATGAAACAACCTAGTTTTTAAACTCATCCTGAGTGCACTCACAGCAGTAAGAATAGACAAGGTACGAAATTCATTTTCTTAGGTGATTTGTAAAAAAAAGGCTTTCTGAACACAATTCCAGAAGAGGAGTTCCAGAAAGGTTTCAAGCCGTGGTAGCTTCATTGTAATTAACGTACAGTCTCCCAGAGAGATTTCTTAGCAGGTAAACACTCATTGTGGTACTTGTTAGTAATTGTCTTTGTTATTTTACTGTCATACCTTTTAAGTTCGGTAAGGCACTTTGCAACTAAAAGAATGTCTTTCAGAGAACCTTGGAAAGGATGGTGTAAGGGGCCTGGTACATATCTGGAGTGTAGGAAAATAAAATAAAATCGTATTCTTCATACTATCAGTGTACATTCTTATTCTGCCATGGATGCATTTTTAATCGCTCTCCTTAAAAGCTTGATCCAGCAGCCTTAGAAATAAACAGCTCTCTATCATTATCCTATTATAAGTGAACAGCCTCTCAATCCTATCCTGATTTTCAGAAAGAAAAAAAAAAAGACATTTAGAAATCGTTCTGAAATATAGTTTCTACAAACATTTCCGGTGGGTGATCTTACTAGCCTGTTAAACATTTGTAATCACACAGAGCCTAAAATATGGAACTGCAAGCATGTTAGCAAAGTGTGAAATTTCAGTGCTCAGAAGGCGTCCAACACTCACAGTGAGCTGATTTCCAGAACTGGAGCTGCACCAGCTCTCCAGAGAGCTAAAGCTGCCAGTCCATTCTCCTATCTCCCTTGGAGGATAATAAGTGGTAGCAACAATCTATGTGGGTGGAAACTGAAGAAATAGAAAGATAAAGTAGAGGAGGAGGAGAAGGTGGCACACGCACGGCAGTGATGGAATAAATGACACAGCTTAAATTCAGCGGGTTTCTGTTCCTGGTTTTAGACTGATGATATGCACAGCTTTTTTTCCCCCTCCTTTTTAAATTATCAAACATAATCCTAACTAAGCACCTGGCTGCCTTGCTCCTAGACTGCATCGGCGGTGTCTGTCTCCTTTCATCTACCATTTTAATGCAAAATCTGAATGCAGTTTCACTGCTCTAAGAGATTTGCCGGGAGCCTACTGATATTTTTCCAAGAACGCTTAAAAATACATCTTTGTATCAGAATTTCAAGCACTGGAATAATAAAAGAGTGATGACAAGAATAAGCAAGTGGTTTAGGGAAAAATCATAATCTACTTCCCCAAAGTAATGGTATTAAGAATCCTATTGCTAGCATGAGTCATGGTTAAATTAGTACATAATTAAAATGAAATAATAGATTATGATAACTGTTCAGTTTTTCTATCTCTTTCTCCAAAGGGGTGACAGTGGTGAAAAATACAGGAAGTAGCATGATTTGTTTGGGATGAGATGAATGGTTCAATTACACAAAGAAATTTTTGGTTGGTTTGGATAAATATTGAAAATTGTGTTATATCAATATATCAGCGTGCCCTTTTCTTCAACAACACAAATATTTAAATCCCCTTTGGCTGTTCATGTGAATTCAGCCCAGCCACCAGTTCTGTACCTGGTTGCAATTAGCTATAAACACATAATTCCCAAGGTAGGTTGTTTAAGGCTAGGTGGAAAGATTTAATACTTCTTAGACACAGTCAGATAGTTTATTGCTTGTATGAAGGCCTGTGAGCCCTACCACACAGGAATGTGTACAGCAGCACTTGTTTCTGACTATGGCTACATTCTTCATAGGACAGCCCACTATTCTGTCATTATTTTAGTTGAGGCTATACAGGAAGCAAGATGGGAAGATGTGAAAGCTTTAAAGACTCAGGTTCTTTGGGGTCCTGAGGACAGACAAGTGGCCACTCAGCCAGGTTCGTGTCTAAGGCCTATACCATGAATCAGAGCCTCCAGTTATTTGATGTGCCCATTCCCTTTATTATACGTGAAAGCTTACATACAAAAAGAGGGGCCATAGCTGTCCAGGAAAGGACAGGTAAATATAAACATAGAAAAGTAGTCATCAAGTTGAATATATACCTAGTTCTGACAGGAGACTTGGTCATGGAAAAAACAATCACAGTGCGAAATTGATGGAATTAAAAAATAATTACATGTGGGAGAAAATGTCCAACTAGCAGCAGAATGCTTTTGGGAATTCTCCATTACAAGTGTGGGTGTAGACACCACCTTATTTCATTTTTGATAAGTGTTTTTACAAGTTCCACATTTCAAGTGTGTTCTGAAGTCTGCTACAGAGCTAATGTGAAAATAGCCTAATTCTAAAATTATACTCCTGTTGCTGTTACTGTATGTATCTACTTTTAAAAATAATTAGACTGCTTAATATCTTGAAAACTTATGTTGAAAAATCTAATGAGTAAAATATTCACCAGGATTTCCATTTGACAATGTGTGAAGTAATGGATCCCAGTACGATATTTATGTTACAAGACTGTAGTCTCACTTTGACAAAGATTTTTCCAAATACAGACTAAAGATCTTTGGTAGACCGTATTATTTTAGCTGTGTTGAACACAGTCAAATCATCACAGAGTCTGATAAAAGTTGATTCAGCTAAAGATCTGTCTCTTCATATAAAAGATTACAGTTAATCTACTAAACTCTTAAAAACTCTCAATGGATTGCCTCAGATTCATAGAAAATATATTTCAGTTTTAGAGAAGTTAACTATTTCAAAGACAGTCTATCTAAATACTTTTATAGCTTTTAATCTGTACAATTTTTTGTGAAGTAGTATATACTATTGATTAAGATCATGGGACATGGATTCACACTGACCTAGATTCACTCTGTGGTCTACCACTTACTTGCTTTTTGGGCCTGGATGAATCTCATAAAATCAGAGTCTTTCTTTTCAGATTTATTAAATGGAGATAACAAAAATTTATCTCATAGAAGTTTCTGTGGGGATTGAAATAATATAAAAAGTTATTTAGGACAGTGCCTGGTACATGTGAGATGCTGCTATTCTTATTACAAATCAAAAATAAAAGTTAAATTACAATGGATTAAGTTGTAATCTCATTAGAGAACATCAGTAAAATGTAAAATCATTGTAGAAATCCCTTGTATTATGCTGGGAAATTAACATATGCCTCTTAATAACCTGTGCCCAAATTTTCAGGGTGGCCAGGTACCAATAGTAAACCTTGAAGGAACAAATTTCACTGATAATTACATGACTTGAACTAGCTGATCTCTAGTATCAACAGTAGTATTGACCTAAAATCAGGAAATTTAATCAGTTCATATTCAAAAAGAAATTGAGGGAATCTAAGATGTAAAGAAAATCAAGCAAGAGAGAAAAATAATCTCATTTCCATGAACTGAAAATAAAATATCAGAGGTATTTAAGATGAGGTCTTACCCTCCACCAATAACAATAGAAAGAGATGGAGAGAAAAGGAGAGACTAGGTATTACATGAGTCAGCAATTCACATTGGAAGTTTTTCATCTTCAGGTCAGTAGATCAAATATGATCTCAGGCAGTGCAGAAGACTCTAAATATACCGGTTGTTTGTGCTGTGAAAAAGACAAGGTATAATTAAGCTCTCATCCACCCAGGTCCATACCAGACTCGGCTTACCCAGGAATGAGTCACAGCTCTGATGCGCTGATTGCCCTGGGCAGAGCCAAAGCAGTGATTAAATAGCTCAGAGCTTAGGAGCTGGAGGGAACCTCTGCATTAATTCTCCTTCATGCTTAAATTAAGGCTGATTCTGGAGCAATCCCAGTGATTGCTAGGGATTTAAGATGGTCTTCTGCAAACCATCCCCAGGAATTGATGCCAACAGTCTCTCCACTGAGCAGATGAAATGCGGGCTGGGGAGCTCTAGGGCTAATTTGTTTTTCATATATTATGAATGTTTTCAAATATAAATTATTAACTGTACTTTAAAAGTTGACTGAATAAAATGAATTTTCAGTTAACCTACTCTCCAAATGGTCTGCAACATATAAACAACTGAAGATACAAAAACATTTCTTTACTCAACATATGACTAAGTTTATTCCTTTGAATAAAACATTACTTTTTTTTTCTGGACTCTGTATCATAATGCTTAAATCTTATTTTGTCACATGGGAAGACTTTATTGTAACGATAAAAAAAAAAGCCTTTCTAAACTGATCAAAATAATATATTTTTATTTAATTGGCCCGGAAGATTATAGTGGATACTGATTACTTTTCACTGGTTGGGTATGATGCTGCTGCTTGGGTCACTGGCTTAAGTTTCACATATCCAGATTATCTATATATTATCTATGCATTGTGTATCCAGGTTACCTATAAATATCCATGCATCATGAATCCAGCTGTGCATACAGAAAGATTCTATTCCACACTCAAATTTGTGCACAGTTTCACAACTGGTAAGATTTATAAAGCACCTACCATATTAAATATGTGGGAAGGATTGTACTTAACCCATCACCACTGTTCATTGCTCAAAGCGAATATAGTTGGGGGAGTTATAAGGACAAAATGTGTTTATGTTCAAAGTGACTCAGATATATAGATTTGATTCTGAACCTCCATATACTTTTAATCAAAGATAGATTGAATGACAGACTTTACATGCAGAGTTTATATTATTATCTTAGTAAATAAGTTCATTGAAAAAGCATTTGAACAAGGTGGATTTCATTTTCAGATATAAGGTAACTGGAAATGCCCTTCCTCTGGTAGAAAGAGTATACAATGAAAGAAACTTCATCATGCTTAAGATCTCCCGCTCTGAGGTGGTGCTCCTCTCATATGTTCATAGTTTCTATTTCTCCAATTTGATTCAAGGGTCTTGAATAGTGAACTCAATAATAATAGCCTTGGAGTTCAATTCAGATCCTGGTTCATACTCTGGAGTTGACATTCCAGCTGTCTCATTTGGGGCAAGTGTTTAACTCCTCTGAGCCTTGGTTTTTTATTTGGTAAAATAGTTTGTAAGCTGATAAGTTTATAAGGTATTTTTTTAAAGAAATCAGAAATATTCCCTGAATTCTCTCATAATTCCTAGCAAAGTGTCAGACTTATTTAACTTAGCATAATGCCCTCAAGATTGTCCATGTTGTTGCAAATGGCAGGATATCATTCTTTTTTATGGCTGAGTAATATTTTATATATATATATATATATATATATATATATATATATATATAAATCTCACATTTTGGGACACAGGTTTTTTTCCATATCTTGGCTATTATAAATACTGTTGCAATGAATGGACATACTTATCTTTTTGAGTTAGTGTTGTTTTTTCTTCAGATAAATCCCCAAAGTGGAATTGCTGGATCTTGTTGTAGTTCTATTTTTAATTACTTATAGGAATCTCCGTACTTTTTTCCATAGTGGCTACACCAGTTTACATTCCCACCAGCAGTGCACAAGGGTTCTCTTTCCTCCACTTCCTTGCCAACACCTGTGATAATAGCCATTCCGATAGGTGTGAGGTGATATCTCATAGTGGTTTTGATTTGCATTTCTTTGATAATTAGTGATATTGAGCATCTGCTTATGTGTCTGTAGACCATCTGTATGTCTTCTTGGGAAAATGTCTATACAGAGCCTCTGCCCATTTTTTAATAGGATTGGTTGTTTTGATATTGAGTTGTATGAGTTTTTTTCTATATTTTGGATACTAATCCCTTATCAGACATATGGATTTGCAAATATTTTCTCCCACTCAGAAGATTGCCTTTTGATATTGTTGATGGTATCTTTTGCCATCCAGAAACTTTTTAGTTTGATGTAGCCCCACTTTATTTTTGCTTTCATTGCTTTTGGTGTCAAATCCGAAAAAATATATCATCACTAAGACTGACGTCAAGGAGCTTACCACCTATGTTTTCTTCTATGAGTTTCATGGTCTCAAATCTTACATTCAATTTTTTAATCCATTTTGAGTTAATTTTTGTGTATGATATATGACATTGTACCAGTTTCATTCTTTTGCATGTGTCTGTCCAGTTTTTACAATGCCACTTACTGAAGAGACTATCCTTTTCCTCATGTATTTTCTTGGCTGTTTTTTTTTTAATAAATTAATTGACTATATATGTGTTGGTTTATTTCTGGGCTCTCTGTTCCACTGATCTATATGTCTGTTTTATGCCAATACCATACTGTTTTGATTACTATAGCTTTGTAAAATAGTTTGAAATCAGGGAGCATGAAGCCTCCAGCTTTGTCCTCCTTTCCCAAGATTGCTTTGGCTACTCAGGGTCTTTTGCGGTTCCATACACATTTTGAGATGGTTTGCTCTATTTCTGTGAAAAATGACACTGAAATTTTGATGGGGATTGCATTGAATCTGTAGACTGTGTAGTATGGACTTTTTAACAGTATTAATTCTTCCAGCTCCTGAACACCAAACATCATTCCATATATTTGTATTTTCTTCAATTTCTTTTATTGTCTTACAGTTTTTAGTGTATAGATCTTTCACCTCCTTGGATAAATTTTTCCTAGGTATTTTTTTTTGAAGCAATTGTAAGTAAGATTGCATTCTTAATTTCTCTTTCTAGTTTGTTACTAATGTATAAAAGTGCAACAGATATCTGTATACTGATTTGTTATCCTGCAACTTTACTGAATTCATTGATTAGTTTTAACAGTTTTTTGGTGGAGTCCTTAGGGTTTTCTATATATAATACTATGTTTTCCGCAAATAGTGAAAATTTTACTTCTTCCTTTCTGATTTGGATACCTTCTATTACTTTTTCTTTCCAAGTTGCTCTGTCTAGGACTTCCAATACTGTGTCAATAAAAATGGCAAGAGTGAACATTTTTGTCTTCTTCCTGGTCTTAGAGGAAAAACTTTCAGCTTTTTAGCATTGAGTATGAATAACTGTGGGCTTGTCATATGTGGTCTGTATTATGTTGAGGTATGTTTGTTCCATATCCATCTTATCGAGAGTTTTTTTATCATAAATAGACGTTGAATTTTGTCAAATGCTTTTTCTGCATTTATTGAGATGGTCATGTCATTTTTATTTTTCCTTTTGTTGATGTGGTGTATCATGTTGATTGATCTGCAGATACTGAACTATTCTTGCATCCCTGGAATAAATCCCACTTGATCATAGTGTATGATCCTTTTAATGTATCATTGAATTCAGTTTGCTAATATTTTGTTGAGGACTTTTGAGTCTGTATTCATCAAAGATATTGGCCTATAATTTTCTTTCTTGTGGTATCCTTGTCTGGTTTTGGTATCATTGTAATGTGCATTTGGAAGTGTTCCCTCCTGTTTTTGGAAGAGTTTGAGAAGAATAGGTATTAATTCTTCTTTGAATGTTTGGTAGAATTCATGAGTGAAGCTGTCTGGTCCTGGACTTTTTTTGTTGGGAGATTTTTTAAATTGCTAATTCAATCTCCTTACTAGTAATCAGTCTGTTCAGATTTTCTATTTCTTTATGTTTCAATTGGAAGGCTATAGTTTTCTGGGAATGTATGATTTATTCTACAAAGCTCAATATTGATATATAAATGTTCTTGGTAGTCTCTTATGATCCTTTGTATTTCTGTGGTATCAATTGTAATGTCTCTTTTATTTCTGATTTTATTCATTTAGCCCTTTAACCATCTAGTTAATGGTTTGTCAATTTTGTTTGTTTTCAAAGAAACCAGCTCTTGGTTTCATTGGTCTTTTCTATTATCTTCTTAGTCTCTTTTATTTATTTCTGCTCTGATCTTTGCTTTTTCTTTCCTTTTAATTTTGGACTTTATTTATTCTTCTTTTTCTAGTTCCTTAAGGGGTAAACATAGGTTGTTTATTTGAGATTTTTCTTGTTTCCTGAGCTAAACATGTATTGCTATGAAATTTCCTCTTAGAACTACTTTTGCTACATTCCCATAAATTTTGGTGAGTTGTATTTTCATTTTCTTTTATCTCAAGTTTTTTAAATTTTTCTTTTGATTTCCTCTTTGATCCATGGTTGTTCAGTTTGATGTTGTTTAATCTCTACATATTTGTGAAATTTTCAGTTTTCTTTTTGTAATTTATTTTTAGTTTCACACTATTAAGGTCAGGAAAAATACTTGATATAATTTCAGTCTTAAAATGTTTAAGACTGGTTTTGTGGCCTAGCACATGATCTGTTCTGGAGAATGTTCCATATGCACTTGAAAATAATATGTATTCTGCCATTTGGGGAGAGAAACATATATATGTATAACTGCTAAGTCTGTCTGGTCTAACATGACACTTAAGCTGATGTTTCCTTGTTAATTATGTCTGAATGATCTATCCATTGGTGTAAGTGAAGCTATATATCCTTTTAAACTACATATTTAAATTTTAAAATTAGTTCTTATATTTGTGCTTACCTTACAAAAAATCAAAGGAGGTGTATATAATTATTTAAGGTTAAAAGTACAAGATATAGGGCTTCCTTGGTGGTGCAGTGGTTGAGAGTCCGCCTGCCGATGCAGGGGACGCGGGTTTGTGCCCTGGTCCGGGAAGATCCCACATGCCGCGGAGCGGCTGGGCCCGTGAGCCATGGCCGCTGGGCCTGCGTGTCTGGAGCCTGTGCTCCGCAAAGGGAGAGTCCACAGCAGTGAGAGGCCTGCGTACCACCAAACAACAACAACAACAACAAAACAAAAGTACAAGATATAATAATATCAGTAAGAAAGATAAAGGGAAAAGTACTTCAATGATTAATGGAAATTATGGATATATTTTCTTCATCTGCTGAATATATATATATATATATATTTTTTTTAACTTTATAATTACTCTTTGACTTTCAGTGATACAATGTATTGACAACCCCAAAAACTAAAAAATAAGAACCAACATCTCATGAAATTTCCAATAAAGTGTATGAACAGATTTTATTCTCTCCTCCTTCTCTCATCAGTACCAGATTAATTTCTTTTCTGTCATACACAGCTATATTTCACATTGCTTTTAGGAGTGAATTTGCATACTTTAGATCAAGTACTGTTTCTATCTCCTTATGTTATTTAACTGAAAAGGCAATCTTAATTGGTAGAAACTTATTTATTAAAAGAAATTATTAATTTTTTCTTAAAATTTTCATCTTTCAATGAGAGCTACAAAATGGAAAATAATATTAGAGGTTTTCTCTATTAATGTCTAATTAGATAGTATAGTGTGAAAGTAATTTTAATTTCCATGTCACATCTGGAATGCAATAAAAATTACATAACCATATGGAAGATTTATTATTTGAATAAAAAACACTAATAAATTGAAATACTGAAAATATGTATATATGGCTTAACCTTAGTAAGTTATTTACTTGGGAAATTAAAAGAATATTTAAAAACTCAATTCTAACTCAATTTAGTAAAATAATGCAACATGGGTACATTAATTTCTTTAATTTGGGACTTTTAAATTTATTTCTTTGTAGCCATCATTGATTTCCAATTCTTGTTTTCATATCATGTTTTTCTTCATTTTTTTCTGTCATATTATTTATTCAGATGTCTGACTCTCCAGCAAAAGCTGTACCTTTATCAACTGATATTCACATTTAGTTCACTACATTGTGTCTAGTGAAGGAGAATCATGTTTATTATAATAAACAAAGAAATAAATAATGCTATATATATTTCACAGGCTATTATGTGGATCTTAAAATTCTGTGGAAGAATATTTAGTAACATGGGAAAATATTTTTTAAATCATCTAAAATGGCCAAAGGCAGGATATAAAACTTATGTAATCATAATATAATTCCAATTTTATATATAAATATATACATATAAAATTGCCAGAGATTAATACACCAAAATAATATTCTATATGCTAAGGGTGTTGGGAGCCGGAAAGTGAGATTAGACATAATATTGCTTTTCTTCCTTATATATTTCTTTATTTTCCAAAATTTCTATGGTGAATATATATTAATTTTTACAAGTTATATGCATTTAATCATGTTTTAAAATATATTTTGAATAATGGATTTATCTTTGAAACTAAAAGTATTTAGTTTAAATTATTAAAAGTCATTGCCTTACTTCATTCATATCTGATCTGATATTATGCCCTGAGACAATAATGTACCTTTTAGTACTCTACCAAGAATGGAAAATGCAGCAAAATACCTTTATTACTGTTACAAATTGAGGAAAAACTAATTACTCCATCTTCTCTCAATTATATCCCCACTTGAAAATTGCATATACTGAGTAGAAAAAACAATGGTGGAAAAACTGTAACCAGTCACCTTCAGAGTATTTCAATATGAAGACCATGTTCATAAAATTTTAATCTCTGAAAGAGTTACTGGTTTCCAGTTCTATAGCCAAAAAAAAAAAAAAAAATTTTTTTTTAAACAAGGGTGACAGAGCACAAGATAGAATAATATTTTGATTTTACCTTTGGAACCTTAGTATGGGCTTTAAATCAGTGCACAGAACTTTTTTCAATTTATATATATATATTTCCCTTTGTGAAAGTAACAAATGTTGAAAGGTTCTGTAAAATATAAGTGCCTTTTGATACATTGATAAAACAAAGCTACAAAGAATATATCACATAACAAGACCCAACTGAGCATGAGTTTTAACTGTAATCTTAGCTGACATTTATCTAAAATTGTCTCCTACTTTGTCATTGCACTGTTATAGGTACAAGTTTGAGTGGCCCATAAATCAGAGGTCCTCTAATTCTGTCTGAAAAATTAAGGTTGATTTATTTAAATTTATCTGAAATCCCAAGGCCCTTAGAGAATGGATGATTAAATAGAGATGTATGGCTCTCTGCAAGGTAGCCAACATTGCACCAGGGTCTATAAAAGCTCTATACTTGCTCCAGTCTTTTATCAAGGCTCTCTATTTCAGAATAGAAGATTATGAAAAAGAATCTTCACTTTATTGAAAAGCTTCAACCCATCCTGATTTACTCGTACAAAATTCCACGTAAACTGACCTTGAGGAGCCTTTTAAGATAATGCCAACTACTCTCTTAATGAAATTTTCTATTCAAGAATTTTACCCGGGAGGTTTAGAGATGGTTTTATCTCTGCTATGTACATTGAGATTCTGAATGGTTAGGTAAATTCTCTAGTACATTGTATGGCTCATTGCCAGGTTCCTGTCTCCCAACTTACCATGCTAATAGTATTTTCTCATTCACCATTCATGGATATAAGAGGAAAATGACATATATGCACATATATTGAAGTACTGCCATCCTTTATTATATTTATATTTCTAAATGTTTGATTTTCAAAACAAAGGATTTAGGTCCTTTAAATAGCATCCAAAAGAAACCAAGGGTGAAAAAACTCTTAAGAAACCTTGAACAAATCTGAGTTTGAATAACTATGTGGTTATGTGTCTTTATGCCTGATGCACTCCTATTTGAAACTTTGATCCAAATTTAAAATCTCCGGTTAAACAAATTTTTACATAAAGAGTAATAGCAGTTGTTTTGTGGTTCATTTAGTGCCTCAGTAAAACAAAATTTATTAACTTCAAAGTCTCCAAAAAGCATTGTTTTTTCTTACCTCTACTTGTACTTTTAAAACTTTAGTCCATTATTTACTCTAATAAAGGAAAATACAATTTTAAACTTATTTGCCAAGGTAGGTAACTTATTTACCTACTAAGGCAAGTATGTTAGTGAAATAAACATCTTTTTAACCTAAACTCATGTGAAAGATGAAAATTCCAGAATTTATAAGGATCACCTCCATTATGAATTTCTCTTATTAAAAGAAATCCTTATAAATTGTTCTCATAAAAGTTTCAGAATTATGCTAGTTGCAGGAACTCTTCATAACTGTTACAGGGACTCAATGTTTTCACTTTGTAAGAGCACTATTTTAGTGTTCATACTTTGGCTGATTCCCTCCCACAAGGTCAATGTGGGGTGATAAATAGAAAACACCCATAAATGAAAAAAACAACAATGCAAAGTGTCTAGGGTTCTGTTTTGAATTAGTATGTGCATCCTGTGTAAGGACTGGGGGACAAGGCAGGGAGTAGAGTTTTTGGCTTGGGGCATTGCTGTGCTGCAGAATGATAAAATAGTAAAAAGAACTGCTGGGATTATGTTGTTGCTTCTCCTTGCCAATGATTTTGGGCAAACGGTGCCTGCTTCACATTGGTAATGATTCAGGGAACTCTCAGGATTTGTCAGGAGTAAAATCGGAAGCCCTATGTATTTAAGAATCTGATAAAATAGATTAAAATAACTAATTTTAGGCAGGACTTCCCCACCCCTCCTTTCTAAACTTACTGGACTGATAAACCCTAAAGAGGGTCTCCTCCTAATGTTGTCTTATTGGGGGAAAGGGTAAGTGTAAGCTTTTTCTGATTCTAGGTAGTAAAGAGTGAATAGTGGTTTTCTAATGACTCTGGGTCTTCATCCTAGGGGTTCATTTGCTCTCTATCCCTCAGCTGTTTGGATCTGTCATGTCCTTCCCACATGTCTGACAAATAGCTGATATACGGAGGGCAAATGAGCTCACTGGATAAAATAAAATAAAAAAAACAACCTCTCCCAATACACCATTTATTAAATGAACTGTCCTTCACTCTGAAGGTAATCTTGAACTAATAGATAAAATCACCCAAACTCTTTTATCCTCCATCCACAGAATAATTCATTATTATTGGTCCAGAAAAATATTACCAAGCTTATCAAGAACAGTAAAAGGAACCCATTAGTCATAAAAAGCTAGTATGAGAAGAAAAGATAAAGTAAAAATCAAAATTTTTCATCTGAAGAAATACTCCAAACCACAAAGAAGAGAAAAACTGGTACATAACATCAATATGAATTAAACCTAATTAAATAATTGTCACAGGTAAGGTACACCAGATGAATCAGAAATTCAAAAACTGAGAAGTGGAAAACAAATTATTCATTGAAGAAAAACAGAAAATCAACTCAGAAATAAACATGGAGATAAAAAGTATCCAAGGGAGAAAAAAATATGACTCAATACACAGTGATAGATACAGAAAGTAAAAGAACAAAAATGAAATCTGAAAAAAAAAAGATTAAATTATGAAAAAAAGAAGGCAGGCACAGAGATCCAACATACATACATACATACAACTGGAATGGGAAGTTCTAATAAAAACAAAACAGAACTTTATAACCGAGCTAAATATTAAAAATTTTTCTGACATAAAAGCAGACCTGCCCTTTCTACTGAAAAGGTCTATCTTTGTACCTAGAAAAATTAACCTGGAAGGGTCAAGTCCAAAATATATCAAAGTAAATCTATGCCTCCAGAACAAAACAAACAAACAAACAAAGAAAAAGAAACTAAGTCACTTACAAAAGGAAGAAATTGGTGTGAATAAAAACTTCTTTTATGAAGTGTTTGTTCAAAACTTCTCCTGTTGTTTAAACTAGGTTGGTTCATTTTTTACTGAGTTATGAGCTATTTATATATTCAATATTAAAATATTTTATCAGATTTTGTTTTCAAATATTTTCTCCCAGTTTATAGTTTGCATTTTTGCATGTGGTTGTTAAGCACTTGAAATGTGGCCAAGTGTGACTAGAAAGCCAATTTTTTTTAATGTCTTATTTTTAAGTTTTTTTAAAATTGAAGTATAGTTGATTTACAGTGTTGTGTTAGTTTCAGGTGTACAGCAAAGTGATTCAGTTATACATATATATGTGTATGTATACTTTTCAGATTCTTTTCCCTTATAGGCTATTATAAAATATTGAGTTTAGTTCCCTGTGCTATATGGTAGGTCCTTGTTGGTTGTCTATTTTATATATAGTAGTATGTATATGTTAATTTCAAACTCCTAATTTATCCCTCTTCCCTTTCCCTGTAACCATAAGTTTGTTTTCTATGTTTGTGGGTCTATTTCTGAGAACACTGAATTTTAAAATTTCATTTTATTTTAGTTAATTTACATATAAATAAAATAGACAAAATAAGTTATATGAATGTCCAGTCAGCGCATAAAAAGATGTTCAACACCATTAATCATTTGGGAAATGCAAATTAAACTATGAAATGCCACTATAAATACACTAATATGGCTAAAATGAAAGAAACTTATGATAACAAGTATCTGTGAGAATGCAGAACAACTGGAAAGCTCACATATTGCTGGTATGGTTTC
This sequence comes from Aethalodelphis obliquidens, assembly GCF_003676395.1. Classification (NCBI taxonomy): domain Eukaryota; kingdom Metazoa; phylum Chordata; class Mammalia; order Artiodactyla; family Delphinidae; genus Aethalodelphis; species Aethalodelphis obliquidens. The sequence goes on from NW_020837952.1 coordinate 25,416,429, forward strand.
CACATTAGAATATACTTTGCCAATTTCTTATAAAGGCAAACACACTTACCATATGACCTAGTAATCCTAGGGTATTTATGCAAGAGAGAGGAAAATATATGTCCACTCAAAGACTTGTACATGAAAGTTCATTAAATTTTATTCTTAATTCCCACAAACTGTAAACAACACAAATGTCCATCAACTGGTGAAGGGATAAACAAATTGTGCTTAGTTAAAAAAAACCTGAGATAAAAAATCTTAAACTATATAGTTGTGCTTATGTAAAATTCCACAAAAGACACATTTAATAATCAATAATTGCTGGGGTTAGGGTGGATGTGTGGAGAGGATTTAATGCAAAAGGGCATGATGTAACTTTTGGGGTGATGGAAATGTTTTCTGCAGTGTTTGCAGTGGTAGTTATAGGAGTACATATATTTGCCTCCAAACTCACTGTTCAATTCACTTAAAATTGATGAATTTTACTGTGTGCAGAGTATACCTCAATTAGGCTGATTATAATATTCCTAGAAATGAATGATTGTAAAAACAGTACTTATAAAAACCTGTAGAATTCAGCAAAACCTATGCTTTGTGGAAATCTTATAGCCTTAAATATATGTATTAGAATGGTAGGAAGCATCAGAATGAATGAATTCAACATTCATCAGGAAAAATAATTTTAATTATTATAGAATATACCCAAAAGAAGAGAAACAAAAGAGGTAATGAGGTGGATAGACCTAGAGTCTGACATACAGAGTGAAGTAAGTCAGAAAGAGAAAGACAGATACCGTATGCTAACACATATATATGGAATTTAAGAAAAAAAAATGTCATGAAGAACCTAGGGGTAAGACGGGAATAAAGACACAGACCTACTGGAGAACGGACTTGAGGATATGGGGAGGGGGAAGGGTGAGCTGTGACAGGGCGAGAGAGAGGCGTGAACATATATAAACTACCAAACGTAAGGTAGATAGCTAGTGGGAAGCAGCCACATGGCACAGGGATATCGGCTCCGTGCTTTGTGAACACCTGGAGAGGTGGGATAGGGAGGGTGGGAGGGAGGGAGACGCAAGAGGGAAGAGATATGGGAACATATGTATATGTATAACTGGTTCACTTTGTTATAAAGCAGAAACTAACACACCATGGTAAAGCAATTATACCCCAATAAAGATGTTTAAAAAAAAAGAAAAATTATAATATGTTATAAAAACAAATATTAAAAAGGCATTAAAACAGCTAAAAACTAAAACATTGGCAAGATGACTCAGATTTTCATTGATGAGTTTGCTGGTGCTTATTACATTATTAAATTTATTAACATTATTAAAATATAATAAATACCAAACAAAAGTGTGCTAAGTACTGACAACGACGAGTATGTTCAGTGTACCAGGGTTTATTACTCATCTCATTCTGTGCATCGTAAGTACAATGGAGAAAAATGCAGTTTTCAAAAACCTTGACGTTTTACTTATAGACTCAAATAACAATAACAATAACCTAATATTTTTTAGATGTGTATTTATTTCAAGATAATATTGTATATTTGAATTTTCTATTTCTATTTTCCAAATTTTCAAGAGAATATCTTTTAAAGAAAATAAAATTAATAACCATGTTAAATTTTATTATTTTTATTACTATTTCATGAATTTTTGAAATATGAAGATGAAACAACATGATACATGTTTGTGTGTGATTACGAATAAGTACTGCAAAATATTTCTGCCTAGGGAAGTTCTTGTAGCATGTATACACACACACACACACACACACATATATATGTGTTTTATTTTGTATGGTATATATACCATAGTATATTCCACATAAATGTACATATGTATTTTTTACACTTTCATTGCTCATTATAATAGTGGTAAATAATTTTTTAAAGTTTGCTGATATAAGTACTTATCTCTACCATTGAAGAAAAATGTGGCATATAGAGAATGAGTACAGTTTATGAAGAAAAATAGACTAAAACAGTTATGAAGTAAAACCATTGGAGTATATCAGTGTTAGCCCATTGCTTTTTTAATGCATGTGATTACAAAACGAGAAACGTAATTTTATTGCATCCTTCATTCTTTGTGACATGGAATTAAAGCTCTTCTTCATCTCTTGGCAGACATTCATTGACAGTTTTGTAAAAGTTGACGGGCCAAATTTTTAAAAAGATAGCTTCATAGATGTACACTGGAACTTCTTATATGAAAGTATGGCTTTAAAATTTCTTAGCTATCAAATTAGTCATAAAATAGTTAATGTCTAAATAGAGCTATCTCTATACTTAAAATTACACTTGTATACTCATTTTTTATATGAAAATCAGTTTTCTTTTCTCACCTAGACTCTCCCTGCAAAAGAGAGAATGAAAGAAACCTGCATGAATTTCCATGGGAATATTCAGATTGGGTGCTTAAATATTCAGATTCCAAGAAATCAGAATCCTTAATGAGGTGGGATGCAAAAACTGCAGAAACAAATCCATCAACAAAATTTTAGCAACTAAAGCTCAAGAGAAGTTTATTTCTTGCTCATTTAGCAGTTCAAGGCGGTGAATCTTGATCTTTAAGCGGTTCTTCTTTAAGTAGTAATTAGGAGACGCAGGGTTCCTTCATCTATGTTCCTACTATAGTGTGGATTCTTGTTATCATTTGCAGCCAGTCAGTGGAGAAAGAAAGAATGGGCAACAGGCCACCCATCTTCTTAACCCTTGTCCCTGATATGGCACATAGCATTTCCATTTTATCCCATTGCCTATAATTCAGTGACATGTTCACACCTAACTGCAAAGAAGTCTGGGGCATGTACTCAATTTGCGTGCCTAGGAAGAAGAGCAAATGGATTTCAGTAAACCACAGTCTCTGACATAGAAATCAATTCTGTGCTGTATTTTAACATCTGAATGATGTTAAGTGAAAAAGCTGAGTTTCTGTGGTAGAAAATACCTACATTATGGTGTCATAAGAATAAGATGAATTAAGATTCATTATACTGGGCCCTATGCTGTCTCCACCATAACATAACATCTGAGTAAATAGGCAAATCGTTAAACTTTGGTGAAATTCCATTTTGAGTTTTGTGACTGAATCATCTCTAAGATTAGCTACAGCTCTAAAATGCTATAATTATACTTTTAACAGTTTTTGAGGTGTTGAGTGAGACTTCAATGTACAAACTTCCAGCAAATTGGAAAAAGGTGATGAGTACTTTATAAAATGAATAGTAAGGTTCATGTGGATGATTTTTATTACATATCAGTGGTACGTTATTCTTTTTCTAGGAATTATAGTGCAAGTAAGTATCAATATTAAATATCAATTGATTTTAGTCACAGTTTTTCTTAAAATTCGATATTTTTTCACCACTTTGTACTGACACCATTGCTTCTGGCACATCGTAGGAGCTCAGTAAATATGTGCTGAATGAAGAAATGCATGAATAAATAATTAAAATGAATTTAAATAAAATTTAACTCCTATGGCCTGAATTTGTATCTAAAGTATCACTTATGCTATAGATCTTCTCCATGATTAATCGAAAAAATACATAAATAAAATGCAGATAAGAAAATCCTCCTATAAAACTTAATACTTAAATGGAGTAAGCTCTGCCTTTTTCTTCAGAGCATGTTGTAAATGAATTCAGATGGGTCTAATAATTAAAATAAATCTAGCGAAAATCTGAAAAATTTAACTCAACAACTGGGACTGGTAAGTGCACACACATTACATAGTTCAAATGAAAAAGACTGCATTTTCCATAACAGATTACTTACCAGAATTGACATTTTTTAATGAATTTCCTAAGGGAAAGACCTAGAGAAGAAACATAATATGTAAATGCAAAGAGAGTTAGATTCTGAAGCTGGCAGAAAGCTTCAAGACACTGTGTGATAATTGACACATTTGGTCCTTTCATATTCTTGAATATAACTATCATCCCACTCCCCCACCAACTTAGAGGAGAGTTTTCTTTTCTCAAATGCTTATGGGAAAGAAAATGTTAATTATATTCAAGTAAATGCAGGCAAATTTCTCCCACATATTGGTCTAATTCATTTCTTTTTTAACAACTTTATTGGACTATAATTGCTTTACAATGGTGTGTTAGTTTCTGCTTTATAACAAACTGAATCAGTTATACATATACATATGTCCCCATATCTCTTACCTCTTACGTCTCCCTCCCTCCCTCCCACCCTCCCTATCCCACCCCTCTAGGTGGTCACAAACCACCGAGCTGATCCCCGTGTGCTATGCGGCTGCTTCCCACTAGCTATCTATTTTACGTTTGGTAGTGTATATATGTCCATGCCACTCTCTCACTTTGTCCCAGCTTACCTGCCCCCTCCCCATATCCTCAAGTCAATTCTCTAGTAGATCTGCGTCTTTATTCCCGTCTTGCCCATAGGTTCTTCATGACCTTTTTTTTTTTTTTTTGAGATTCCATATATATATGTAAACATATGGTATTTGTCTCTCTCTTTCTGACTTACTTCATTCTGTATGACACACGCTAGGTCCATCCACCTCACTACATATAACTCAATTACGTTTCTTTTTATGGCTAAGTAATATTCCATTGTATATATGTGCCACATCTTCTTTATCCATTCATCTGTTGATGGACACTAAGGTTGCTTCCATGCCCTGGCTATTGTAAATAGAGCTGCAATGAACATTTTGGTACCTGACTCTTTTTGAATTATGCTTATCTCAGGGTATATGCCCAGTAGTGGGATTGTTGGGTCATATGGTAGTTCTATTTGTAGTTTTTTAAGGAATCTCCATACTGTTCTCCACAGTGGCTGTATCAATTTACATTCCCACCAACAGTGCAAGAGTGTTCCCTTTTCTCCACACCCTCTCCAGCATTTATTGTTTCTAGATTTTTTGATGATGGCCATTCTGACTGGTGAGAGATGATATCTCATTGTAGTTTTGATTTGCATTTCTCTAACGATTAGTGATGTTGAGCATTCTTTCATGTGTTTGTTGGCAGTCTGTATATCTTCTTTGGAGAAATGTCTATTTAGGTCTTCTGCCCATTTTTGGATTGGGTTGTTCGTTTTTTTGTTATTAAGCTGCATGAGCTGCTTATAAATTTTGGAGATTAATCGTTTGTCAGTTGCTTCATTTGCAAATATTTTCTCCCATTCTGAGGGTTGTCTTTTGGTCTTGTTTATGGTTTCCTTTGCTGTGCAAAAGCTTTTAAGTTTCATTAGGTCCCATTTGTTTATTTTTGTTTTTATTTCTATTTCTCTAGGAGGTGGGTCAAAAAGGATCTTGCTGTGATTTATGTCATAGAGTGTTCTGCCTATGTTTTCCTCTAAGAGTTTGATAGTTTCTGGCCTTACATTTAGGTCTTTAATCCATTTTGAGCTTAATTTTGTGTATCGTGTTAGAGAGTGATCTAATCTCATACTTTTACATGTACCTGTCCAGTTTTCCCAGCACCACTTATTGAAGAGTCTGTCCTTTCTCCACTGTACATTCCTGCCTCCTTTATCAAAGATAAGGTGACCATATGTGCGTGGGTTTCTCTCTGGGCTTTCTATCCTGTTCCATTGATCTATCTTTCTGTTTTTGTGCCAGTACCATACTGTCTTCATTACTGTAGCTTCGTAGTATAGTCTGAAGTCAGGGAGCTTGATCCTCCAGCTCTGTTTTTCGTTCTCAAGATTGCTTTGGCTATTCGGGGTCTTTTGTGTTTCCATACAAATTGTGAAATTTTTTGTTCTAGTTCTGTGAATAATGCCAGTGGTAAGTTGATAGGGATTGCATTGAATCTGTAGATTGCTTTGGGTAGTATACTCATTTTCACAATGTTGATTCTTCTAATCCAAGAGCTTGTTAAATCTCTCCATCTATTTGTATCATCTTTAATTTCTTTCATCAGTGTCTTATAATTTTCTGCATACAGGTCTTTTGTCTCCTTAGGTAGGTTTATTCCTAGATATTTTATTCTTTTTGTTGCAATGGTAAATGGGAGTGTTTTCTTGATTTCACTTTCAGATTTTTCTTCATTAGTGTATAGGAATGCCAGAGATTTCTGTGCATTAATTTTGTATCCTGCTACTTTACCAAATTCATTGATTAGCTCTAGTAGTTTTCTGGTAGCATCTTTAGGATTCTCTATATATAGTATCATGTCATCTGCAAACAGTGACAGCTTTACTACTTGTTTTCCGATTTGGATTCCTTTTATTTCCTTTTCTTCTCCGATGCTGTGGCTAAAACTTCCAAAACTATGTTGAATAAAAGTGGTGAGAGTGGGCAACCTTGTCTTGTTCCTGATCTTAGTGGAAATGCTTTCAGTTTTTCACCATTGAGGACGATGTTGGCTGTAGGTTTGTCATATATGGCCTTTATTATGTTGAGGAAAGTTCCCTCTATGCCTACTTTCTGCAGGGTTTTTATCATAAATGGGTGTTGAATTTTGTTGAAAGCTTTCTCTGCATCTATTGAGATGATCATATGGTTTTTCTCCTTCAGTTTTTTAATATGGTGTATCATGTTGATTGATTTGCGTATATTGAAGAATCCTTGCATTCCTGGGATAAACCCCACTTGACCATGGTGTATGATCCGTTTAATCTGCTGTTGGATTCTGTTTGCTAGTATTTTGTTGAGGATTTTTGCATCTATGTTCATCAGTGATATTGGCCTGTAATTTTCTTTCTTTGTGACATCCTTGTCTGGTTTTGGTATCAGGGTGATGGTTGCCTTGTAGAATGAGTTTGGGAGTGTTCCTCCCTCTGCTATATTTTGGAAGAGTTTGAGAAGGGTAGGTGTTAGCTCTTCTCTAAATGTTTGATAGAATTCGCCTGTGAAGCCATGTGATCCTGGGCTTTTGTTTGTTGGAAGATTTTTAATCACAGTTTCAGTTTCAGTGCTTGTGATTGGTCTCTTCATATTTTCTATTTCTTCCTGGTTCAATCTTGGATGGTTGTGCATTTCTAAGAATTTGTCCATTTCTTCCAGGTTGTCCATTTTATTGGCCTAGAGTTGCTTTTAGTAATCTCTCACGATCCTTTGTGTTTCTGCAGTGTCAGTTGTTACTTCTCCTTTTTCATTTCTAATTCTGTTGATTTGAGTCTTCTCCCGATTTTTCTTGATGAGTCTGGTTAATGGTTTATCAATTTTGTTTATCTTGTCAAAGAACCAGCTTTTAGTTTTATTGATCTTTGCTCTTGTGTCCTTCATTTCTTTTTCATTTATTTCTCATCTGATCTTTATGATTTCTTTTGCTAACTTCGGGGTTTTTTTGTTCTTCTTTCTCTAATTGCTTTAGCTGTAAGGTTAGGTTGTTTATTTGAGTTGTTTTTTGTTTCTTGAGGTAGGATTCTATTGCTATAAACTTCCCTGTTTGAACTGCTTCTGCTGCATCCCATAGGTTTTCGGTCATCGTGTTTTCATTGTCATTTTTTACTAGGTATTCTTTGATTTTCTCTTTGATTTCTTCAGTGATCTCTTGGTAATTAAGTAGTGTATTGTTTAGCCTCCATGGGTTTTTATTTTTTACAGAGTTTTACCTGTAATTGATATCTAGTCTCATAGCATTGTGGTTGGAAAAGATACTTGATACAATTTCAATTTTCTTAAATTTACCAAGGCTTGATTTGTGCCCCAAGATGTGATCTATCCTGGAGAATGTTCCTTGAGCACTTGAGAAGAAAGTGTATTCTGTTCTTTTTGTATGCAGTGTCCTATCAATATCAATTAAGTCCATCTTGTTTAATGTATCATTTAAAGCTTGTGTTTCCTTATTTATTTTCATTTTGGATGATATGTCCATTGGTGAAAGTAGGGTGTTAAAGTCCCCTACTATGATTGTGTTACTGTTGATTTCCCCTTTTATGGCTGTTAGCATTTGCCTTATGTGTTGAGGTGCTCCTATGTTGGGTGCATAAATATTTACAATAGTTATATCTTCTTCTTGGATCGACCCCTTGATCATATGTAGTGTCCTTCTCTGTCTCTTGTAATAGTCTTTGTTTTAAAGTCTATTTTGTCTGAAAGGAGAATTGCTACTCCAGCTTTTTTTGATTTACATTTGCATGGAATAACTTTTTCCATCCCCTCCCTTTCAGTCTGTATGTGTCCCTAGGTCTGATGTGGGTGTCTTGTAGACAGCATATATACGGGTCCTGTTTTTTGTATCCATTCAGCCAGTGTGTGTCTTTGGTTGGAGCATTTAATCCATGTACATTTAAGGCAATTATTGATATGTATGTTCCTATTACCATTTAATTAATTGTTTTGGGTTTGTTATTATAGGTCATTTCCTTCTCTTGTGTTTCCCACCTAGAGAAGTTCCTTTAGCATTTATTGTAAAGCTGGTTTGGTGGTGCTGAATTCTCTTAGATTTTGCTTGTCTGTAAAGGTTTTTATTTCTCCATCAAATCTGAATGAGATCCTTCCTGGGTAGTGTAATCTTGGTTGTAGATTTTTCTCCTTCATTACTTTAAATATGTCCTGCCACTCCCTTCTGGCTCCCTTCTGCTGAAAGATCAGCTGTTAACCTTATGGGGATTTCCTTGTATTTTATTTGTTGTTTTTCCCTTGCTGTTTTAATATTTTTTCTTTGTATTTAATTTTTGATAGTTTTATTAATATGTGTCTTGGCATGTTTCTCCTTGGATTTATCCTGTATGGCACGCTCTGTGCTTCCTGGACTTGATTAACTATTTCCTTTCCCATATTAGGGAAGTTTTCAACTATAATCTTCAAATATTTTCTCAGTTCCTTTCTTTTTCTCTTCTTCTTCTGGTACCCCTAGAATTCGAATGTTGGTGCTTTTTATGTTGTCCCAGAGGTCTCTGAGACTGTCCTCAATTCTTTTCATTGTTTTTTCTTTATTCTGCTCTGCAGTAGTTATTTCCACTATTTTATCTTTCAGGTCACTTATCTGTTCTTCTGCCTGAGTTTTTCTGCTATTGATCCCTTCTAGAGAACTTCTAATTTCATTTATTGTCTTGTTCATCACTCTTTGTTTGCTCTTTAGTTCTTGTAGGTCCTTGTTAAACGTTTCTTGTATTTTCTCCATTCTATTTCCAAGATTTTGGATCATGTTTACTATCATTATTCTGAATTCTTTTTCAGGTAGACTGCCTATTTCCTCTTCATTTGTTATGTCTGGTGGGCTTTTGCCTTGCTCCTTCATCTGCTGTGTGTTTCTCTGTCTTCTTATTTTGCTTAACTCACTGTGTTTGAGGTCTCCTTTTCGCAGGCTGCAGGTTTGTAGTTCCCATTGATTTTGGTGTCTGTACCCAGTGGCTAAGGTTGGTTCAGTGGGTTGTGTAGGCTTCCTGGTGGACGGCACTAGTGCCTCTGTTCTGGTGGATGGAGCTGGATCTTGTCTTTCTGATGGGCAAGTACACATCTGGTGGTGTGTTTTGGTGTGTCTGTGGCCTTTTAATGATTTTAGGCAGCCTCTCTGCTAATGGATGGGGTTGTGTTCCTGTCTTGTTAGTTGTTTGGCATAGGGTGTCCAGCACTGGAGCTTGCTGGTCGTTGAGTGGAGCTGGGTCTTGTTCTTGAGATGGAGATCTCTGGGAGATTTTCAGTGTTTGATATTACATGGAGCTGGGAGGTCTCTTGTGGACCAGTGTCCTGAACTTGGCTCTCCCACCTCAGAGGCACAGCCCTGATGTCTGCCTGGAGCACCAAGAGCCTCTCATCCATACAGTCATGTGGCTGTAGGTAGGAGGCCTCAGTTCCTTGCCACATGGATCTCTCCTTTGTGCTGCTTGAGTGTCCTCATGACATGGCAGCTGACTTACTCCAGGATGAGTGATCCGTCCTGCAGTCCCCAGGACTGTCACGGCTTCAGCTGCTGGGGCCCCTCCAGTACCAGCATCCTCAGTGAGGCCTCCTTCCCCTCAGGCTCCGGGGCTGTTGAATGACGGCGGAGGGCAGAGACCCCAAGCCAGCAGTTCCATCTCTGCCTCTAATTCATTTTTACATTTGGTCACTGTTTAAAATATTTTGATTGTATATACTTTATATACCAGGTTTTTGAGATATAATTGATATATAACATTATGTTAGTTTCAGGTGTACAACATAATTGTTCAATATTTGTATACATTGTGAAATGATCACAATAAGCCTAGTTAACATCTGTCACCATACATAGTTACAATTTTTTTTCATGTGAAGAAAGTTTTTACAGTCTACTCTCTTACCAACTTTCAAATATAAAATAGAATGTTATTAACTATAGTCCCCATGTTGTATATTACATCTCCTTAACTTATTTATTTCATAACTAGACGTTTGAATCTTTTGAGTCCTTCACCCATTTCACTCACACCCCCAACATCCCCCACCTCTCACTACCACCAATTTATTCTTTGTATCCATGAACTCAGATATTTTGTTTGTTTTTTAGATTCCAAATATAAGTGAAATGATATGGAATTTGTCTCTCTCTGACTTATTTCACTTAGCATAATGCCCTCAAAGTCCATCCATGTTAACATAGATGGCAATATTTTATTATTTTTTTAGGCTGAATAATATTCCATTTTCTATATAAAGCACATCTTCATTAGCCATTTATGGACACAGGTTGTTTCCATATCTTGGTCATTATAAATGATGCTACAATTATCATGGGGTGTCTATATCTTTTTGAGATTTTTGTTTGTTTGTTTTCTTTAGATAAGTACTTAAAAGTGGAATTTGCTGAATTATATGGTAGTTCTATTTTTAATTTTTTGAGGAACCTCCATACTGTTTTCTATGATGGCTGTACCAATTTACATTCCTACCAACAGTGCACAAGGGTTCCCTTTTCTCCACATCCTCACCAACACTTGTTATTTCTAGTCTTTTTGATAACAGCCAGGTGTGAGGTGATATCTCATTGTGGTTTTATTTGCATTTCCTTTATGATTAGTGATATTGAGGATTTTTTCATGCATGTGTTGGCCATCTGTATGTCTTCTTTGGAAAAATGTCTGTTCAGATCCTCTGCCCATTTTTTAATCATATTGTTTGGGGTTTTTAAAAATTCTTTCCCTATTTAGTTGTATGAGTCCTTTATATAGTTTGGATATTAACCTCTTATCAGATATATGGTTTCCAAATATTTTCTCTCATTCAGTAGGTTGCCTTTTTATTTTGGTGATTATTTCCTTTGCTGTCCAGAAGCTTTTCAATTTGATGTAGTACCACTTGTTTATTTTTGCTTTTGTTGCTTTTGCTTTTGGTGTCAAATCAAAAAAAAAAAAAAATATATATATATATATATATATATATCTTCACTAAGACCAATGTCAAGGAGTTTGCTGCCTATGTTTTCTTCTAGAAGTCTTATGTTCTCAGGTCATACATTTAAGTTTTAATTCATTTTGAGTTAATTTTGTGTTTCGAATAAGATAGTGTTCCAGTTTCATTCTTTTGCATGTGGCTGTTCAGTTTTCCCAGCACTATTTACTGAAGAAACTGTCTTTCAATCCCATTGTATATTCTTGGGTCCTTTGTCAGAAGTCAATTGAATATATATGTGTGTGGATTTATTTCTGGGTTTTCTATTCTGTTGCATTTATCTATGTATCTGTGGTTATGTCAGTATTACACAGTTTTGATTACTATAGCTTTGTAATATAGTTTGAAATCAAAGAACATGATGCCTCCAGCTTTCTTCTTCTTTCTCAAGATTGATTTGGCTATTCAGGGTCTTTTATGGTTCCAACTTCAACGAATATTTACCAAACATTTTCAGAGCTGTAGGTCTGAATACATACTAGTGACATAGAAACACAAAGATCCTGCTCTCATACAATGTATAATCCCCAATAAAAAACTCTACATTACAGTATTGTATTGAGTAAAGGGAGTAAATAATTTAGCATTCATCAATTATAGAAAAGCAAAATATTAGAAAATTTAAGTTAATATAAAGAAGAGATAAATTTCATGTAAAAGAGTTAAATGATGTGAGGTAATAGAAAGTTTAAACCCCATTTTCTTGGCCTCTTAGTATCCAAAAAGGTGTGGAAATGCTAGAAAAAATTACTATAGATATAAAAATAGCAAGAAGCTAATTTGGAATGTAGGTATTGTGAATTCCATTAATTGATTTAATCATTTGGTGAGTATTGATTGAGTCCTTACTATGGGCCAAACATACAAAGGTTAAGATATTGCTTAGAAAAGAAATAAAATAATTACAATACAATGTAATAGAATTATAAAAAGAAGCACAAAACTGTAGAGAATATAGAATGGTCACTTAATATAGGCAAGCCAATGCCATAATTTAAGAGAACTTGGACATGTAAGAGAACATTTCCAGGAGAATCATTGTCTAAAACAGATATGGAGACCTTCAAGATGGCAGAGGAGTAAGATGTGGAGATCACCTTTCTCCCCACAAATACATTAGAAATACATCTACATGTGGAACAACTCCTACAGAACACCTACTAAGTGCTGACAGAAGACCTCAGACTTCCCAAAAGGCAAGAAACTCCCCATGTACCAGGGTAGGGCAAAAGAAAAAAGATAAAACAGAGACAAAAGAATAGGGATGGGACCTGCACCTCTGGGAGGGATCTGTCCACACACTAGGAAGCCCCTTTACTGGCAGAGACGGGGTGGGGAGGGTAAGCTTCAGAGCCACGGAGGAGAGCACAACAACAGGGGTGTAGAGGGCAAAGCAGAGAGATTCCCGCACAGAGGATTGGTGCCGACCAGCACTCTCCAGCCTGGGAGGCTTGTCTGCTCACCCGCCGGGGCGGGTGGGGGCTGGGAGCTGAGGCTCGGGCTTCGGAGGTCAGATCCCAGGGAGAGGACTGGGGTTGGCTGCGTGAACGCAGCCTGAAGGGGGGGCTAGTGCACCACAGCTAGCCGGAGGGAGTCTGGTAAAATGTCTGGAACTGTCTGAGAGGCAAGAGACCATTGTTTTGGGGTGCACGAGGAGAGGGGATTCAGAGCACTACTTAAACGAGCTCCAGAGATGGGTGCGAGCCACGGCTATCAGCGTGGACACCAGAGACAGGCATGAAACGCTAAGGCTGCTGCTGCAGCCACCAAGAAGCCTGTGTGCGAGCACAGGTCACTATCCACACCTCCCCTCCCGGGAGCCTGTGCAGCCTGCCACTGCCAGGGTCCTGTGATCCAGGGACAACTTCCCCGGGAGAACACACAGCGTGCCTCAGGATGTTGCAATATTATGCTGGCCTCTGCTGCTGCAGGCTCGCCCCACATTCAATACCCCTCCCTTCCCCCGGCCTTAGTGAGCCAGAGCCCCCTAATCAGCTGCTCCTTTAACCCCGTCCTGTCTGAGCGAAGAACAGACGCCCTCCGGCAACCTGTTCGCACAGGCAGGGCCAAATCCAAAGCTGAACCCCAGGAGCTGTGCAAACAAAGAAGAGAAAGGGAAATTCTCTGTGCAGCCTCAGGAGCAGGGGATTAAATCTCCACAGTCAACTTGATGTACCCTGCATCTGTGTAATACCTGGACAGGCAACGAATCATCCCAAGATTGACGTGGTGGACGTTGGGAGCAACTGTAGATCTGGGGTTTGCTTTCTGCATCTAATTTGTTTCTCTTTTTATGTTTATCCTAGTTTAGTATTTAGAGTTTATTATCATTGATAGATTTGTTTATTGATTTGGTTGCTCTCTTCCTTTTATATATATATATATATTTCCTTTTTCTCTTTTTGTGAGTGTGTATGTGTATGCTTCTTTGTGTGATTTTGTCTGTATAGCTTTGCTTTTACCTTTTGTCCTAGGGTTCTCTCCAGTTTTTTTTTTGTTTGTTTGTTTGTTTTGTTTGTATATTTTTTTTTAGTATGCTTTTTAACACTTGTTTTCATTGATGGATTTATTTTTTGGTTTGGTTGCTCTCTTTCTTTTATTAAACTTTATTTTTAATAGTTTCTTATTTTTTATTTTAACAACTATTTTATTTTCTTCTTTCTTCTTCCTTCCTTCCTTCCTTCCTTCCTTCCTTCCTTCCTTCCTTCCTTTTTTCTCCCTTTTCTTCTGAGCCATGTGCTTGACAGGGTCTTGGTACTCCAGCTGGGTGTCAGGCCTGTGACTTTGAGGTGGAGAGCTGACTTCAGGACACTGGTCCACAAGAGACCTCCTGGCTCCACATAATATCACACTGTGAAATCTCACCCAGAGATCCCCATCTCAACACTAAGACCCAGCTCCACTCAACGACCAGCAGGCTACAGTGCTGGACACCCTATGCCAAACAACTAGCAAGAGAGGAACACAACCCCACCCATTAGCAGAGAAGCTGCCTAAAATCATAATAAGATCAAAGACACACCAAAACACACCACCGGATGAGGTCCAGCCCACCAGAAGGACAAGATCCAGCCTCCTCCACCAGAACACAGGCACCAGTTCCCTCCACCAGGAAGCCTACACAGCCCACTGAACCAACCTTAACCACTGTGGGCAGACACCAAAAACAACGGGAACTATGAACCTGCAGCCTGCAAAACGAGACCCCAAACACAGTAAGTTAAGCAAAATGAAAAGACAGAGAAACACCGCAGATGAAGGAACAAGGTAAAACCCCACCAGACCAAACAAATGAAGAGAAAATAAGCAGTCTACCTGAAGAAGAATTCAGAACAATGATAGTAAAGATGATCCAAAATCTTGGAAATAGAATGGAGAAAATACAAGAATCGTTTTATAAGGACCTAGAAGAACTAAACAGCAAACAAACAATGATGAACAACACAATAAATGAAATTAAAAATTCTCTAGAAGGAATGAATAGCAGAATAACTGACGCAGAAGAACGGATAAGTGACCTGGAAGGTAAAATAGTGGAAATAACTACTGCAGAGTAGAATAAAGAAAAAAGAATGAAAAGAATTGAAGACAGTCTCAGAGACCTCTGGGAAAACATTAAACTCACCAATGTTCAAATTATAGGGGTCCCAGAAGAAAAAGAGAAAAAGAAAAGGACTGAGAAAATATTTGAAGAGTTTATAGTTGAAAACTTCCCTAATATGGGAAAGGAAATAGTTTATCAAGTCCAGGAAGCACAGAAAGTCCTATAGAGGATAAGTCCAAGGAGAAACATGCCAAGACACGTAGTAATCAAACTACCAAAAATTAAATACAAAGAAAAAAATATTAAAAGCAGCAAGGGAAAAACAATAACGTACAAGAGAATCCCCATAAGGTTAGCAGCTGATCTTTCAGCAGAAACTCTGCAAACCAAAAGGGAGTGGCAGGACATATTTAAAGTGATGAAAGGGAAAAACCTACAACCAAGATTACTCAACTGAGGAAAGATCTCATTCAGATTTGATGGAGAAATTAAAACCTTTACAGACAAGCAAAAGCTAAGAGAATTCAGCACCACCAAACCAGCTTTACAACACATGCTAAACGAACTTCTCTCGGAAGGAAACACAAGAGAAGGAAAAGACCTACAATAACAAACCCAAAACAATTAAGAAAATGGGAATAGGAACATATATATTGATAATTACCTTAAATGTAAATGCATTAAATGCTCCAACCAAAAGACATAGATTGGCTTAATATATACAAAAACAAGACCTGTATATATGCTGTCTACAAGAGACCCACTGCAGACCTAGGGACACCTACAGACTGAAAGGGGATGGAAAAAGATATTCCATGCAAATGGAAATCAAAAGAAAGCTGGAGTAGCAATTCTCATATCAGACAAAATAGACTTTAAAATAAAGACTATTACAAGAGACAAAGAAGGACACTACATAATGATCAAGGGATCAATCCAAGAAGAAGATATAACAATTGTAAATATTTATGCACCCAACATAGGAGCACCTCAATACATAAGGCAAATGCTAACAGCCATAGAAGGGGAAATTGACAGTAACACAATCATAGTAACAGACTTTAACACCCCACTTTCACCAATGGACAGATCATCCAAAATGAAAATAAATAAGGAAACACAAGCTTTAAATGATACATTAAAGAAGATGGACTTAATTTATATTTATAGGACATTTCATCCAAAAACAATAGCATATACTTTCTTCTCAAATGCTCATGCAACGTTCTCCAGGATAGATCATATCTTGGGACACAAATCGAGCCTTGGTAAATTTAAGAAAATTGAAATCATATCAAGTATCTTTTCTGACCACAACGCTATGAGACTAAATAGAAATTACAGGAAAAATTCTGTAAAAAATAAAACAGATATAGTACAGAAAATGGGCTAAATTTTGGAGTAGAGATTCACATCTGGCAGCTCAGTGTGAAGTTGGATATGTGACATCAACTCTCTGAGTCTCAATTTCCTCATGCATTTCAAGAAGTTACACCTACTGGAATGGTTGTTGCAAGGATTTAATATATTGGCTAATGGTCTAGTATATGGTAGATGATCTGTAAAATGGCGATCAGTGTTAGGATTCTTTGCAGAGTCTTAGGATTCTTTGCAGAGTCTTAAACTCAAGTGAGAGTAGTCAAGGATGTTCCAGATAAAGAAAAGCACAAATGGCATAAGCTAGAATAATAGAATGCCTTTATATTAGGTCCCTAGGGAACAGTTGACAAGCTGCTAGTAGGTGGACTGAATAGAGAAAAGAGTACAGAGAATGAATTCGGAGAGGTGAAGTGTTGGAGTTAGATAGTGAAGGACTTGTGTGATATTCTAAGGAATGATGCAGAATCAAATTTCTGTTACAGAAAATTATTCTGGTGGCAACTGGAGGGTGAACTGGAGATGGAGCAGTATGACAGTTACAGAGATCATATAGAAAGCATTTGGAGGCATGCGTCCACTCCTCCTGTGTACCAGGCATGATAGGTTATATTGATGCGTAAATGAAGAGATAGCTACTTTTAAATCCAGGAGAGAAATTGTGAAGCATGAAATAGTGGAAGCAGAGGTAATGAAGATTTGGGAGAGCTTTGGAATCATAATGGACAAGAGTATATGATCAAGTAGGTGTGGGATATGAGAGATAGAGAAAAGTCAGGATGACTCTGGAGCTTCTGAATGAAGCCTGTGGGTAGGCTACAGGCAGGACAGCAGTGGGCGAAAAAACATGGTCTCCAGAGACTGCTTGGGCCCAAATCCTGGCTTCATCACTTTGTAGATGACATACCTTGGGTAAGTAAGTAGCTCCTCCACTTACTAGCAATATGCCTGGGGTGGAACAGGGGAGACGTCAAGCTCAGTAAAGTGAAGAAATCTTCCTAGAGTAAAACTTTTGATAATATATTAAAGAGCTTGAGACAGAAATACAAACAAGGTATGTGGTTAACAGTTTGGCTGCTTCACTGCTCAAAGCCGTAGCCACTAGCTACATGTGACTATTTAAGCTTAAGTTAAGTTTAGCGCTTTAGTCACACTAGTCATACTTCAAATGCTCAGTAGTTACATGTGTCTAGTAGCTGCCATATTAGACAGTTGTACAAACTATTTTCATCATTACACAAAGATCAACTAGACAGCACTGGGTTACTCCAAGAACTTATAAGGAGCAAGATTAGAGGATTTTAAAGAGAGGTTTGGGGTTCCTGAAACTTTTAGAATAAGCCTACAGTGCAGAAAAATTTGTTCTGTTATTGTTTACTGAAAGCCCCTCTCTGCTGAAGAGACAATCAGGCACATGAGTGTACTTGGTATTTGTATATCCTTCAGTCACATTCTGTTCACCTGATGTTTGTCCAGTGGGTTAATAAACAATATTCATCAGCTCAACATCACAATTCTCCATTCAATCAGTGCTGACCTTGCTGTACTACACATAAGAACCCAATTTTTCAGTAACCACCACCACCCCTGAACCCCCAATTCAATAACATACAACAAAGGGTGCAGCCAGCTAGATACCTGGTATCAAGCTTATGACATTGGACACCTTCCATTTGAAGGAAGCTTGGAAGAGACATGTACTCTAGATTGAGATTTGTTTTCTTTGCTCATTATGTTACGCCAGCACAAACATTCATGGGCTTGCTAAATGCCTTATCCGCTCTCCTGGCATGATGGTATCATTGCTTTAAGGAAATCATGTTATGGAAAAAGTAAAATTCAAAACCTTATCAGTTAACTGATCATCAAAAAGCAGCTGGTATTATAGCATGATAAAATTTCTATTAAAAATACATTTCTCCAGCACAAGGAGTCAAATCATTTTTAGGCTTGGACAGTATCTCATACCTAGAGGATGTGGTAAATGGTTTGTATTTTTGTCATCTTTTTCCCATAACCAGAACTCAAGTGTCAGGTCTCCTAGCATGGAATTTGACATGGAGCCTGCCCTTAGGAAACCAAATGATCCACTTGTGTGCTTTTTTGTTTTTATTTGTATGACTAAACCAATATCTACACCAATTAAAAACTGATACTGCTACTTGGCCTTTTGGGGTTCTTCATGCCACTTACTGAGCAATCCCAAATGGAAGTTTATATAGTTGATATGGGCAGTGGATCTGTTTTAAGAAAAACTGGGTTATAATTCCTACAGTCCAGGAATTCCAACCCTCCTTCTTGTTCTCTACATATTCTCTCTTTCATACTTATTACATTCTAACATTATATAAAATTTACTCATTAGTGTTCAGTGTTTATCATATATCACTTCGTGCTTAAATATAAGTGACTCAAGGACAGAGATCTTTGTCTTCTTTTGTCTACCAAAGATTTCCACTGTATAGAACCGTGCCTAGAATGTATCAGTTATTAAATATATATATATATATATATATATATATATATATATATATAGAGAGAGAGAGAGAGAGAGAGAGAGAGAGAGAGAGAGGGAGGGAGAATTGAAGCACGAATGGAATCAGAGACTCCCCTAGTTTCAACTGTTCCATTATAAAAGAAATGGAAGACTACTGCAATCCATTACAAGTACGATTACTGTAAAGCTCACATCCCACGAGAATATTTTGGGTCATCCTTCAAAGTTGAAACAAACAAACATGGTCAAGTTTCTGGCTAAAGGCAAAAGTAATAATGAATTGGCAAAAGAGTTAAAAACCATGAATATCAACTATGGCCCCATGACAAAAGGGAATCATGCCTGCAGAAAGAGAATAGATTGTTTATGGTTGTATTTTTCATTCTTTTCTCTGTTTTACTAGCATTTATAGATCATTTTTATTGAGATGGGATAATCATAGACTTAAGGAAATAAAAGGTGCCACCTAAAAATCTTGGGCTTAGGCACCTAAACTCTTACAGCTGTCTGCAATAACTGATGAGATTTGTGGACTGTTTGCCTTTCTGGGGGGATCTGGGTATGTTTGCAGTTTTAAGGTTGATTATGTTATGGGGGAATATTATTTTTAGAAATGTAATATAGTTAGAAGATATATGAGGAAATGAGGTAGCCAAGGGGGTAATTTTGTAAACATTTCATGGTTTGGGGTACCATCAACATTGACCCCTCCTTCTACTGGTAAAAAAGGAAACTTCATGTATAATATCTGTTTCATTTCTCACTATGGAGACTGAGGGAAATGGCACCTAATGGCAGCAAATGTACATAAAAGTATCTACAGCTCAGCCTTGGGTGTTGTATCTGAAATGAATGATGTAAAGGCAGTAAGATGGTTGGTATTTATTAAAGTTAGCTGTGACTCTGTCCAGACACAGAAACACCCTGGCTATTTATTTAGCAAGTATACATATAGGTCTTACTATGTGTCAAGTCCAGCTCTAAGTGTTTTACACATATTAACTCATTTAGAAACTTATATTAGTCTCTGCCAAATATTCTGGACTTGTAGTAGGATTGTACTTTCTGATGTCCTTCTGGTGTAGCCAAGTGACCAGTTTGTGCCAGGGAGTTTTAAGTAGAAGGGATGTGTGTCATTTTTAGGCCTACCAACTAGTTGTCAATAAGATACTTGCCAGTCCTCTTTCACCTTTGTTGTGGCCATTGATAATAATCCAGAGAATGGCTCTTCCTTCAGCCTGGATTTAAGAGTGCAGATGATGGAGCTGTCAGTTAGCCAAACCATAATGAACATGTTCCATGAGCATGAAATGAATATTTTAAAGTCAGTGAGATTTGGGGGGTTGTTTGTTACCAGAGCATAGCTTTCCCTAGCCTAATACAAATTCCTATGTGGTAGGTACTGTTATTCCCATTCATAGGGAAAACCGACCACAGAGTGGTTAAGTAATTTACACAAGGTCATACAGTAGGAAGCAGGGTTCAAGTTCAGCTAAGTTAGCTTCAGAGTCCATATTCTTAACTAGTAGGCTCTGCATCCTCTGTAGGCTGTCATTTATAAAAGATGGTTTCTGTCCTTTCTGCTTTTTGTACTTCCAGCCTTGCCTTATACCTGTGTACCTTCCAAGTCTTTCCATTAACTCCCATTATTAGCATGGGTACTTCAACAAATAAAACTTTTCTTTCTTAAAATAGAGTTGTTTTGGTGCTTATAACCAAGAACCCCAAAAGAAATATGTGAATGCTTTTTACCTATTAAAAGCAATAGGTATTCACTGAAGGAGTTTAAACTGATGAAATACATGATCCAATTGTATTAAAATAAACCAAATAACCTGTTTTAAAAAACTAAAATTAGAAGTGTATTTTACAAATTAGAAGTGTATGGAAACAAATTGATTAAATATATTGATAGAATGTCTCAAAATTTCCCATAAATCTCAGAGAATTTTAGATATTAGAAAAACACAATATAGTGATACTGTGTTCTCATTACGATGCTAACCTCAAATAATCCCAACTCAGGCATAATATATAGTCTCTCCAATCCTGAGAAGTGGTTTTTATAATGGTGTGACTAAGGAAATATATTCTGAAAGCCCCACAGAACTACTTTTCTATTCACTGTTGATTTTGACAGTGTTTTCACAAGTTCTGGTTATATGTTTGGAACTCTATTTTTAAGGTAACACAATAAGTTCTGAAAAACCAAGACTGGATTTAACATCTAGCAAAACTGCCAATTGCTTTTCAATTTGTTAGTTGAAAAAAATATCTAGATAGTAAATTGAAAGTTTTTATATCTATCATTGAAAAGTGGTATTTGTCTCCAGACTAAGATAGAAGTTTGTGATGCAGAAGCCTAAGAAAATTTTTATTTACAATGGCTCACTCTCAGTACCTATCTCTTAGAAGTGAGACAGTACATCAATACATATTGCCAATTCTGTCTTTTATTGTTTCCATAATTGTCAGACTCCTTGTCAGATTTTTAATATCTGAAAATAATCAAAGCAAGATAGCAGTTTCACCCATTATACTTGAAAATTTCGGCAAGAGTTCCTTGTTATTTGTATATATTGAGCCCTTCCTCGAGAATCTAGGTCTAGATGTTATCACATAAAACCAACAATAATTTTTAGGTTTTAGGGTTCCCAAGATAATAAAAGAATACACAGATAATAGAGTACAAGGAAGATAAATTTCTTTTAGGCCATATAAAAGACAGAAACTATGCTTATAATGCTTGGTTCTTCTTTTTTGTAGAAGAGTTGGATATATTCATTTTTATGTGTGTATGTTTATTGTGATTTGCTATTACGGGTTTTTTTTTCAATCATCCCAATTGCAATGATTTCTCCTTTCTAAGTGAACAGAGAATATTAATAAATCTAGGGCCATTGTTCCTAAGTGAGTTTTGCCAGAAGGTCAGTGCGTTTTTTTCTGTAAAAATACATTTACATGTTTGCACTAAGGAAGGATGAGTTAACATATGCAAATCCTATGGGGATTTTTTTGGGTTTTTTTTGTAGATCTTGCTGTAGGACCCTGTTGTCTTAATCTACTTAAAGTGAGGTTTGTCCCTTTGTTTCACGTCTAATAAGATTGCTAAGCAAGGACCTTTGTCTAGCAAGTACTGTTGGGAATAAAATCTAGGGATGCTGTGAATAAATTTGGGTCATTAACATAACCTAGTCATGCTATAAATTTTTATCATAACCTCTCTTCAGTGATGAGTGGAATGTTCTGAGATCTGCCTGCTGAGGTATAACTGTAAGCTAGAGGCTACCTCAGTTTGCCCCTGTACACTCAGGCCTGACAGCTGAGATGCTCAGGACCACTTAGACCTTGAAGGTGTCAACTATCAGAAAGAGGCCTGAAAACAATCATGGAATAACTAAGTATGGTCTGGATATTACTTTGAGCAGAAAGAAGTAGTTTGGAGGCCCCCAAACAATGAATTGACAGTGTCTATTTAGAATCCAGTAATAAGCGCTCGAAATATAAGCAATTAAGGTGATTTTAATACTTTTTACTATATTTCTCCAATAGTGAATATGAAAGGACTGGGCTTTTATTGTTTGTGTTGGGAATTTTATTGTTCTCATTAATTTCACCGTCTGTCTACATTCGTGTTGTGTGATTATTACATGGACAAGAATGTAACAATGAAAAGAACAAGCATTAATTCAACTAAGGTTATCTTTGAAGTCTGTCGACTGTACATTGTCTTAGTCTCCTAATAAGGAGATAATATGGTTTATAATTATATTGTTTATTTACCTAAAGAACAGGAAGATCTAAACATATGGCTCAAACTCACAATTAGATGATTCCTTGCAGTGAGCTCAGTAATCCTTGATAATTTTATACAAAGTGACATTTGGCTAAACCTGTGACAAGGAAAAAAGCAAATTTTCTTTGGAAAATAAGTGAATAATCTCCTAGAATCTAGAAACTGGGAAAAATAGGAAGTACAGGCTAAAAATTAAGACTTTCTGTCTGCATATCAGCTCATAAGTTTTATAGCACTTGCCTTCCTCCAGATTTTCAGCAAGCCGATAATCTACAACAGCCCTTAGATCCCATTCACTTTGCCTTATGCACTTGTTTATTTTTCTTGAAAATTCCCCAGACATTTTTCTTAACAGGTGATTTTTCAATGAAATGTCATTTTGGTTTTTTGTGAGTATCCTTAGTGGCATGTACCAAATGACTCATTTCATTTGTGACCAGAGCCAAATTCAAATTTAATTTTCCAGAGGGGACAAGTTAATGTATAACCTATTGTGCCACCTGGCATCCTAAATTCAATTTCCTGAACTGTTTTCACTGAGAACAGAATCGGGTTTATTGTTTTGTAAAGACATTTCCAGCTGTCAGCTGTGACTTCAGTCACTTTTTTAGTTATATAATTAACCCATTTGTTATAATTAATAAGTAATAAATACTCAGAATTCTAAATTTTGAAAATGAAAATTTGGGTTATTTAGATCTATGGAACTGCCGTGGCCTATATTCTGAACTAGAGAAATACTAAAACCTCTTAATTGAACTTCCATTATTCATCCTATACTGAGTTTTGTGCCTCATGAATACTATCCTAAATTGTTCTTTTGAGGTTCAAACCCAAACCAATTTAATTCCAAAGCTCATATATTTTTCTGTTACATGATGTTTGAGTTAAAGGTGTTTTTTTAATGTTTATAGAAAGCATGAACATTATAAAGTTAAAAATAGGAAGAAGAATTTTCAGACCACTTCAAAATGGCATGTAGATACAAAGTCGTAATAGTATTGTATGTTAAAAAAGTGAGACTTAATAAAGTTTCTTTACATAAAGATTTCTGAGTTATTAAGGCCACTTGCTGTTCATAGTAGCCTGGTATGTTACCAAAAGACTCTAATTATAATATATAATATGTGTCTTGTAACTCACCAGTTTACATTCTAGCAGCAGCTTGCTCATTTATGTCCAAATATTCAAGATTGTTCTATATGTTTGACTAAACCCTGAATGAGCCATTTTAAATAGTAAACAACATATTTTACACTGCATTATTTTGAAAAAAAAATAAGATGAGAATTTATGAATTAAATGATATTTTGTTCTTTATTCTTATTTTAGAATCAGTTATTCCCTTTCTTATTCTTCATCTAAAACTACAGACCCTGACTTTAAATTCCAGGCCCACAATCTCTTAGCTGAATAACTTTGGGAAGTAGTGTAACCTCTCTGGGTTATAGTTATACAATGGGAATAATAATAATAATAGTAATGACCTCATTTGGTAATTAGGAGCATTAGGCAATTTTTATTTATGTAAAGACTTCAAACAATATCTGAGTACTTAAATAACATCATGTACTATTATTAGTTGTTAAAGTTTTCATATTACAGTGCCTTAGCATATTAGCTAATCTATCAATCTCTAATGCTCAATTCTCAATCACTACTATGTTTTTTCTTCCGTTTTGCCTCATTTCTTCTGAGCACAGGTAATAAATAATAATACCAAAATATACCAAATAATAATACCAAATATACCAATAATAATATACCAATACCCGTATACCAATAATAATACCAAAATATTTGCAAAATATTTTGAAATAAGGAAAATACATGATGTCTTCATCCAAAAACATTTCTAGAAATACTTGAGGTGTTTCTTCTCAGTCTTTTCCCCCCTAGGTATAATTTACACTGTGATGATCGTATTGCATATAAAATTCTAGTTCCTGTTTATTAATATAATGTTACCAAAGAAATCTCTTTACTATAAAATATACATCATGTTAATGGTTTAAGTTATGAATATATACTAGGTTATTCAACAGTCTTTCTATTGTGAATCATTTAGTTTACTTTCATCTCTCTCTCTCTCTTATTTTTATCATTATAGCTAGTGCTATGGTTTGTTCATTCACCAAGTAAGAGTCCTTTCTAGCCAGAGGAAACAGTAGGGACCAAAGGAGGCAGAATCCCTACCTTTGTGGAGCTAATGTCCTAGCTGGGAAAGGAGCAATAAACAGATAACTCTACATACATTTAAAGGAATGATGTGTACTTTAAAGAACACTAAGACAAGATATGGGTATAAATATTGATGGGGAAGTTCTCTTTAAGACAAACTGAATTTGCAAAGCCTCTCTGAGGATATATTTGAATAGAAGCCTAAATGAAATGATGATTAAATTATAAAGTTTAGTGCATAAAACTTTTTATTGCAGGTCTTTTTGAATATTTTTAGTTTTATATGGGGAAGGGAAGGAAAATCAATAAACTAAAAAACCTAAATAATTTCATGTCACATCCTAAAGTCACTCCCCAGCAAGCATTTAGCATAAAGAATTTATAACATTATTCCTTATTAACAGTAGCAAAATAAGCATATTTAACTCACTGGTTGACATATGAGAGGTTTGAAGTATGACTCAGAGAGTTACATGATTACTCAGGCCAGTTTTCTTGTCTGGTAGGTTAGAGATCATGGATCTAAAAACCAATTTTGGTTATATATTTGTTAGCAAAATCCTCATAATCTGTTTATAAAAGAAAATCAACATCAATGGGTATGATTCAAACATGTGCATCTCTTTGGGTTCAAATTACTGGCAACAGCATACCTCTATATTTTTATACTTATAAAACAATCCAAATTCTCCTGTGGAATTCCAATAGAGAGAAACCTATTATATTCAACAATATGTAACCTGCAAAGGATTTCTGACAGTCAGGGTGCATGATGGAGATTGCCTTTGCTTAGACCTTTACATAATCACTTACAGTCAGCCTTCCTGGAGAAGTTCCCATATTTAGCTTTTTGATCATAATGCAGTAGGACAAATGTCAGGAAATACATTCCCATAAAGTGAAATAAATCTTGTTCTTTAACCCAGAAATGACTATAAACATTACCTTCATGGAAATTTCACTCATTTGCATATTTTCAGCTTCTGTAAGGAGAACAGAACGAATGATAATTAGGTGGTGGTATTTTTAATTGAGGACAAGATTAAACCTTACTTATCAGATTCTCACATAGTGCAGGCTAATTTTGGTCTGTATACTATAGTGAAAACATGACACATTGACCTCAAAGCATTTGAGGGCTGTTTAATTTTCTTTCACTGAAAGGAAAAATAAAATAGATTTTGGTAAGTTGTCTTGATGAGAAAAATTCATACAATATTTACATATCTTTTTTTGTAGCATGTTTATATATTTTGAGATCAAACAGCATTTTTCCTTTAGTTTTCTTTTTAAATAATATAGCATTGTAAGTTTCAATCTCACATAGATGGGAAGATTCAGAGCTTAAAACAACTAAACAAAGACTTAGGTACATGTACAAGCCTCAAATTGGAAACACATCAGATTCAAGAATGGAAAATGGTGAGTAAAAAAAGGGAAGGAAAACAATGAAATGAGAACAGACCTAGAAACGATAGAGGAGAATTATGTTAAGAACGGGCAGAAAAGTGTCAGAAGTACCATGAGGAGGAAAACAGAGAGAGAAGTAGAAGAAGAGACATAAATACTGAATAGAAAGAAGTAACAAGGCAACAGGGAAAGGAAGAGAAAAATAAATGTCAGTAGAGAGGATTATCTCAGTCCTCCAAAAACAAAAAAATCAGAAATGACAAAGAGGGGAAGTAAAAAGAAAGCTAGAAGAACAGGCAAAAGAAAAAGAAATTCCAAGTTAAGATTCTTTTGACTGAAAGTTATACACTCACCACAACTATGTTGCAATTAATTAATTAAGAAGAAAATATCTCATAAAGATACAAAAGTATCTCAGAGAACACAAGACATGGAAGTTCAAACAGGTTTTCCCAAGGACTAGCACCCGAAACTGGAAAGCTGACAGTGTCAAGGGCTCTTTCTTCCATTCTTCCCTTTTTTCATTCTTTGCTTTCTGCAGACTGGTTTCTGGTTAGAAGTTTGGTTTTCTTGCAGCTTCCACTTTCTCATCTACTCAGTATAATCAGCATCAGAGACTGGCTAGGATTTCTGAATTTTAATCTCAAACTATCATAGGAGTTTGTTTAACCCAATTAGATCAAGGATCTACCCCTAGTATAATAGGTTTAATCAGCCTTCACCAGGGAATGATAATTAAATTGAGATTAGTCAGTCTTCTCCCTATGAATTGTGGAACAATTCTCAGGAAAGGAAGCAGTGGGATAGGTTGAAAAGTTCAAAGATATCAAATTCTTAGAAATAAAGAAGATTAACTAAAGGAGTGATGGAAAAAGAACGCTTATAGGTCAGTAAAGTAAAAGGAATATTGAAAGGAAAGCAAACAGAGGAAGAGAGAGTAGTAGACATGATTACTATGTTAAAGAAGAATCAACCCAATACAATTATAGTACTTCATATTGGTTTCAGCATTTACAAAAGTTTCATAACACCCCAAAAAATGGTTTCTAGCTCTACATTTATAGGGAGAATGGAATATCTTCTCTTGAGTTCACATAATTTGTCCTTTATGACTGACATCTCTTGAGGGCAAGGATTGACTCTTTTTTTAAAAAGTTTATTGTGGTAAAAACAATTTAACAAGAGATCTGTCCTCTTAATAGACTTTTACATGTATAATACAGTACATGTAAAGTATTGATTACAGGCACAATGTTGAATAGCAGATCTCTAGAACTTAATCAACTTGAATAACTGAAACCATATACCCCTTAGTTAGCAACTCCCCAATTATTCATCCCTTCAGCCTTTGGCAACCACCATTCTTCTCTTGCTTCTATGAATTTGACTATTTTAGATACCTCATGTAAGTGAAATCATGCGGTATTTGTCCTTCTGTGACTGACTTATTTCACTTAGCATAATGGCCTCAAGGTTCATCCATGCTGTCACATATTGCAGGATTTCTTTTTAAAGTTGAATAATACTCATTGAATGTATGTATATACCACATTTTGTTTATTCATTCATCTGTTGATGGACACCTAGATTGTTTGCACATGTTGACTATTGTAATAATGCTGCAATTAACATAGGAGTACTAATATCTCTTCAGGATACTGATTTCAATTATTTTAGATAAGTACCCAGAAGTAGGATTGCCGGAGAATATGGTAGTTCTATTTTTAACTTTTTAAGGAAGTTCCATACTGTTTTCCATAGAAGTTGTATTATTTTGAATTCCCATCAAAAGTGTAGAGGGTTCCAATTTCTTCATATCCTCATCAACACTTTTTGTCTTTTTTTTTTTTTGAGGGGAGAATAATAGCCATCCCAACAAATGTGAGGTAATAACTCATTGTGGTTTCAATTTGCATTTCCCTGATAATTAGTGATGTTGAGCATCTTTTCATATGTCTGTTGGCCATCTGTATGTCTTCTTCAGAGAAATGTATTTTCAAATCTTTAGTCTATTTTTAAATCAGGTTATTAGGTTATTAATATTGCTGTTGAGTTGCAGGAGTTGACTATATATTTTAGAAACTAATCCCTTATCAGATATATGGTTTGCAAATATTTTCTCCCATTATATAGGTTACCTTTTTGTTTTGTTTATTGTTTTCATTGCTCTGCATCTTTTTAGTTTGATATAGTCTCACTTGTCTATTTTTGCTTTTGTTGCCTGTACTTTTAGTATCATATCAAACAAATAATTGCCAAGACCAATGTCATGAAGCTTTTTTCTGTTATTTCTTTTAGGAATTTTACAGTTTCAGGTCTTATATTTAAGTCTTTAATTCATTTTAAGTTGATTTGGGGGTATGGTGTAATATATAGATCCAATTTTATTCTTTTCATGTGGCTTTCCAGTTTTCCCAACACCTTTGTTGAATAGACTATCATTTCCCCATTTTGTATTCTTGGTACCCTTGTTGAAGATCAGTTGGCCATATATGTGTGGGTTTATTTCTGGGATCGCTATTCTGTTCCATTGGTCTATATGTCCTTTTGCCAGTACCATACAGTTTAATTACTGTAGCTTTGTAATATAGTTTGAAATCAGAAAGTGAGATGCCTCCAGCATTGTTGTTCTTTCTTAAGATTGTTTTGGCTATTTTGGTTCCTTTGTTTTTCCATGTTAATTTAAGAATTGTTTTTTCTTTTTCTGTAAAAGAATTTCATTGGGATTTTGATAGATATTGCATTGAATCTGTAGATTGTTTTGAATAGTATGAACATCTTAACAATATTATCTTCCAGTCCCTGAACATGAGCTGTCTTTCCATTTGTTTGTATTTTCTCTAATTTCTTTATCAATGTTTTGTAGTTTCAGTGTACAACTCTTTCACTTCCTTTTGTTTATTTTTAGGTATTTTATTATTTTAAAGCTATTGTAAATGGTACTGTTTCCCTAATTTACTTTTCAGATAATTCACTGTTAGTGTATTATCACAACTGATTTTTGTATGGAAACACAACTGATTTTTTTGGTTGTTGTTGATTTTGTATCCTGCAACTTAACTGAATATAGTTATTAGTTATAATAGGGGTTTTTTTGAAGTCTTTAAGGTTTTCTATATATAAGATTATGTCATCTGCAAAAAGGGGTGATTTTACTTCTTTTTTTCTGATTTGGGTGCCTTACATTTCTACTTGGTCTGGATAGGACATCTAGTACAGTGCTGAATAGAATTGCCTAGAGTGGGCACCCTTGCCTGTGCCTGATCTTAGAGGAACAAATTTGTTTTTCACCAGTAAGTATGACAATGACTATGGGCTCTTCATATATGGCCTTTATTATTTTGAGGTGATTTCCTTCTGTTCCTAGTTTGTTGAGTGTTTATGATGAAAAAGTGTTGAATTTCGTAAAACATTTTATCTGTTGACAATATCATGTCACTTTTATCTTTCTATCTATTAATGTGGTATATCACATTAATTGATATTCATATGTTGAATCATCCTTGCATCCCAGGGATAAATCCCACTAGGTCCTGGTGTATGAAATTTTTAATATGCTTTTAATTTGGTTTGCTGCAATTTTATTGAAGATTTTTGCATCCTTGCATTTATCAGTGATACTGGCCTGTAATTTTCTTATGTTTTGTTGTCTTTATCTGGCTTTAGTACCAAGGTACTGCTGGCCTCATGATATGGGTTTGGAAGTATTTGCCCCTCTTTAATTTTTTGGAAGAGTTTGAAAAGGGTTAGCCTTAATTCTTATAGAATTCACCAGTGGAGTGTTCTGGTCCTGGGCTTTTCTTGTTGTAAGGTTTCTGATAACTTTTTCAATCTCATTGCTATCTATAGGTCTGTTTAGACTTTCTTTTTCTTCATGACTAAGTTCCAATAAGTTCTATATTTCTAGGGATTTATCCATTTCTTTTAAGTTATCCACTTTGTTGATGTATAACTGTTTATAATAGTCTTTTATGATCCTTTTTATTTCTGTGACATCAGTTGTAATCTCTTCTTTATAAGCAGGTTTAGGTTTACAGAAAAATTGTGCAGAGTACAGAGAATTCCTGTAAATTGCCTTCCCTGCCCTTCCTTCCAGTTTCCCTAATTATTAAGACCTTGCATTAATGTGGTCCATTTGCTACAATTGATGAGCCAATATTGATGCATTATTATCAACTAAAGTCTATAGTTTATATTAAGGTTCACTCTTGTTGTACATTCTATGGGTTGTGATAAATGTATACTGGCATGTATCCGCCATTATCATGTCATACAGAATAGTTTCATTGTCCTAAGAGTCCTTTGTTCTCCCCCTATTCATCTCTCCTCCATTCCAACCCCTGGCAATAACTGATCTTTTTACCTTCTCCATAGATTTGCCTTTTCCAGAATGCCATATAATTGAATTTATGCAGTATCTAGCCTTTCAAATTCACTTCTTTCACTTAGCAATATGCATTTATGATTTCCTCATGTCTTTAGTGGCGTGATGGGTCATTTTGTTTTATTCCTGAATGATATTCCATTGTATGATGTACTACAGTTTGTATATCTGTTCATCTATTGAAGGACATCTTCCAAATTTTGGAAATTATGAATAAAGCTGCAGTAAATATTCATGTGTAAGGTTTTTGTGGACCTAAGTTTTCAACTCATTTTGGTAAAAACCAAGCAGCACAATTGCCCTTCTTTTTCAGTACAGTTTTTATACCTGGTAGTCCTACCTTGATAAATTATAATTTCTCCTTCATAGCTAAGTCCTGTGCCTGTGATCCTAATTTCTTTTTTTTTTTTCTTTTTTTTTTTTTGCGGCACACGGGCCTCTCACTATTGTGGCCTCTCCCATTGCGGAGCACAGTCTCCGGACACGCAGGCTCAGCGGCCATGGCTCATGGGCCCAGCCGCTCCGCGGCATGTGGGATCTTCCCGGACCGGGGCACGAACCTGTGTCCCCTGCATCGGCAGGTGGACTCTCAACCACTGCACGACCAGGGAAGCCCCTAATTTCTTTTTTTAACACATTAAAATATGGATATTTTACTGAAGATTTATCTCATGGGTAGATGGGGAAGAAAAGGTATAACATATAGCCCAGACTTAAAATCCTTATGAGACATATTCATTCTTTAATCCTCAAAGTTCTTAAAATGAGCAAACCACCTCTTCTTTTCATTTCTCATTTTACTTTTTTGAGTATTTCTTTCCTTAGGTTATCTAGCTAAAGTTTGTGAATATTGTTTATCTTTTCAAAAAATCAACTCTTTATTTTGTTAATTTTTTTTCTTTTATATTCTTTATTTATTTCTGCTCCAATCTTTTTTATTTCTTTCCTTCTGCCAATTTTGGACTCAGTTTTTTCTTCTTTATCTAGTTCTTTGAGGTGTAAAGTTAGGTTGTTTGTTTAAGATCTTTGTTTTTTTTCTTTTTTATTCTTTTAAAGGTTTATCACTAAAAACTTCCCTCTTGGTGCTGTTTTGGCTGCAACCCATAAATTTTGGTATGTTGTATTGTTTTTTTTTTTTTTTTGCGGTACGCGGGCCTCTCACTGCTGTGGCCTCTCCCGTTGCGGAGCACAGGCTCCGGACGCGCAGACTCAGCAGCCATGGCTCATGGGCTCAGCCGCTCCACGGCATGTGGGATCTTCCCGGACCAGGGCATGAACCCGTGTGCCTTGCATCGGCAGGCGGACTCTCAACCACTGCGCCACCAGGGAAGCCCTGGTATGTTGTATTTTCACTTCATTTTCTCAGGATATTTTCTAATTTCTCCTTGATTTCTTCTTTGACCCATTGGTTGTTGAAAAGTATTGTTTAATTTCCACATGTTTTTTTGATTTTCCATTTTTCCCTCTGCTATTGATTTATCATTTCATTCCATTGTGTTTGGAAAAGGTACTTTGTATGATTTCAGTCTTACTGAATTTGATCAGACTTGTTTTGTGACAAACTAGTGACTTATCCTGAATAATGTTCCACATGTGATTGAGAAGATTGTTATTCTGATGAATGTTCTGTGTATGACTATTAAGTTCAGTTGGTCTATAGTGTTGTTCAAGTTTGCTGTTTCTCTGTTGATATTTTGTCTGGGTGTTTTATCCATTATTGAAAGTGTGGTATTGAATTCTCCTACTATTACTGTGTTGATCTGTATCCTCACTTTAATTCAGGAATATTTGCTAATGTATTTAGATGGGTACATATATATTTATAATGGTTATATCTTCCTGTTGAATTGACCCTTTTATCATTATTTAATATACTTTGTCCCTTACAATTTTTGACTTAAGTCTATTTTGTGTGATATAAGTGTAACTACCCCTGCTTTCTTTTGGTTTTTATTTGCATGGAATAAATTTTTCCATTCTTCTTTTTTTTTTTTTTCCAGCCTATGCATGTCCATAAATGTAAAGTGAGTCTCTCGTAGTCATCTATATGTTCATTTTCTTTCCCAGATTTGGAAAGTTTTTGGTCATTGTTGCTTTGAATTAGATTTTGGTTGTTTCTCTCTATGTTCTTCTTCTGGGACTTACATAATGCATATATTGATCTTCTTTTTGGTATCCCATATATCCCTTAAACATTCTTCACTCTTTTTGCTTTTTGCTCCTCTGACTGGATACTTTCAAATAACCTGTCTTCAAGTTGCTAATTCTTTCTTCTGCTTGCTGTAGTTTGTTGTTGAACTCCTCTATTGAAATTTTCAGTTTAGTTGTTGTATTCTTAAGTTCCAAAATTACTGTTTGGCTATTTTTATAAATTTCTGTCTTTTTGTTGACATTCTCACTTTATTCATGCATTACTCTCCTGAGCATTTTTAGCATTCTTATAATAATTATTTTAATTCTCTGTCAGGTGATTCATATATCTTCACTTCATTAGGGCTAGTTCTGGAATTTTACCTTGCTCCATTTTTTAAAATCATATTTCCGTATTTCTTCATTTCCTTTAACTCATTGTATTGTTAGCTACACAGAAGAAAAAGACCAGCTCTCTCAGTCTTTGCACATTGGCCTTGTACAAGAGATGATATTCACCAGTCAAGCCAGTTAGAGCTTCTGTAGTGCTCTCAAACATTTGTGTCAGTCCAAATCACCATTTTTGTTTTTAGGTGCCCCTGGACAGAAGTGACAGAAGTCAATCCCTTTGGTGGTAACTGGAGAAATTGTAACACTGAATGTGTGATCCAAATCTTTTCCTCCCTAGGGAGAAGCTTGGAGTTAGGGTGGCTTTTTCTTTCTCCCCACTAGCTCTGTGTTAGGCTTGAGTAGCTGTGCTGAGTGCACGAATTTTAGTTTAAATTGCTGCCTTTGTTCTCTGTGGTCCCAGGAGTCTAGCATATGTTGATCCTGTCAAGCACTCTGCAAGAGATGAGATAGAAGCCAGTCCTGTGGGCAGCATGCAAAAAGTTGGGATACTATATGTGTGGTCTAATTCTTTCTCTCCTCATTGATAAGCTGGCAGCTGGGGGTTTCCTGTCAACAGCATGGCACTGTTTCAGGGAAGGGATTATGGCAAGAGGATGTCTCCAATTTTACTACCAGTTTTTTTTTGTACCTGGTTTTTGTACTTGTCCAGACTGCAGGAGCCCCTCAACTAGTTTCTGGATTTCTCACAAAGGGAATTTATCTGTGTATTTCTGTTGAATTTGTATGCTGGTGGTGGGTGAGTCCAGGGGTTCCTCTTCTGCCTTCTTGCTGATGTCACTTAAGTCTTATTTGTTTTTATGCTAGCACTTCACAGAATGCCAAGCACTTAATCAATGCTTATGGATTGATGATAGGAAATCATATACTATTGCCTTTTGTGCTGTTAGCTGATTCATTGAATGATATACTCATTCAAAAAATAATTGAGTTTCTCCTGTTTACTAATCATTTTTTTCCTAAATATGAAATATTCACCACTGGAAAGATGAAGATAAAATGGCTTACTTGACACACTCAACGCATAAAATGCTCTAGGTTAGATTCCTTGATGAAACCAAATAAAGAGTGTCCTTCTTTACTGCCTGTATCCTAGATGAATTGGGAGGCAAGATAACAGGCCAGCAGATGGAGAACCAAAGTATCTCCTTTACTGCTGATAAAGGTTAAGAGGAAGGACATAATGGAGGAATCAAAATTGCTTTGCTCACTGAACCCATAGAAATAGAGAGATATACCAACTGGGAAGTTTTGCATTGAGCCAGCCACCCCTACAAAAGAGTCTGCCACCAGAGGAATAAGGACAAAATGTGATATCTTATGAACACATTCAGAAGGAAGGAAACAGGAATGGTTTACCCCTACAGTACTTCAAATTAGTGTATACAAGTCTAAGTTATAATGAGTGAGATGCATTATCTAACACTGAAGTCAAAATATCAATGAATTACAAGAAAAAAATAAATGAGAACCAAAAATTTTACTAAATTTTGTCTTAGATAAAGATTTAATTTCACTCATTAATGATATTGATTTCTGCTTGTAATTAATACATCATTAGAGTTTTTATTTCTTAATGACAGCACCTAAGGCTGTGGTTATAATTCTCCTACATTAGTGGAAGCTATCCAATGGCCAATGGCATTCTATTAGATTTTCCCAGTTAAATTAACATGATGGACTTTTAATGGATGTTTTAATAAACATGATCAAGAATATTGTGAAATCACAGTCACTCTCAATGACATTTTTGACTTTGTGTAGTAATAGAGTTTTCAGTCATTGATTCTGGTCCTCTGAGAAACAATTCAAAATGAATTATTAATATATTTTTCTAGTGTTAGTAAGAAAAGTGACAAAGGGAACATAGACTAGACCAGATTTAACAAGATTTTTTTAAAGATAAGCTATTTAATTAGCTAATCTAAAGTTTTCGTTTCATGTCATTGTGATTATCCAGGTCTGTGATCTTTCCAAATAGAATACAGGTAGAAGGGGTGAGATTTGATTTGGGATTGAAAGAGTAATAGATAGGCCATCTATGCTTATTTATAAATTTCCTGTCTTAGGGTCATGTGTTCAGATCACTCACAAAGACAGATTTTGAGCTTAGCTTAACCTAACTCAAAACAGTGTTTCCTCCAAGATATAGATTCTTAAAACCTTCAAGTCCAATGGGTGGCTATTTCTCTTCACTCTGTGAAAACACACATTTAAAGAGAAAGCTGCTAAGTTGCATGCTGAGATTCTCCTAGGACATATTTTAAAGAAATTTTTGCAGGTGGTTGAGAGTTGTCCTCTATGTATCTGTGGTAAGGGAATGAAAATTGCTTACTCTGGGAACATTGACTCTATCATTCTTAAATTATCTGTGTACTACTTAAATAGTTTACATTGATATAGGGATAGAAAGGCTCACGGTTATGTTTCCATCCTGCCACCATCATTGCCTATAAACACTGGGTACTCGGTGCAAGCAAAGCAAATTGTGTCATATTTTTTGTTTTAAATTTTCATTACATTTTTATTGCTTATGTAACAATATTGTTACTAAAGAAAAAATAAAGTATACATATAAAAGATAAGAAAGAATTTAGGAGAATTATTCCTGTAACCTAGCATTTAAATATAAAGCCTATTAATATTTTAATATTAATGACCATTCAGATATATTTATATGAGTATATGTGTTTTTCTTTGTTTTATTTTTCCTCAAACACTCATGTAGTTATTCTCCAATATATTAAAAATCTTATATTTTCTAATTGAATACAAATAGTATAGAAAATTAGAAAAGAAAGAAAAATATAATAAATTGGAATTACTATAAATCATTGCTCTCAGACATAACTACTGGAAATATTTTAAGATATAGCTGTATATTTCATTTTCCCAATCTTTATCCTGAATAATTGGTATAATTAAGTAAAATATTAAGAATATATTCCATGTCAATAAATGTAGAGAGACTTCAGTAGTCTAGTGATCAAAATCATTTTCCCGATTCAGATTGCCTGACTGCCATTTAGTTGTTATGGAACATAGAACAATTTCATAACTCTGTGGAAACTCATGTCTGTATCGGAAAATAATAGCACCATCTACCTCATATAGCTGTTGTAAAGCAACTAATACATAGTATTTTATGTAACATAGTATACTATAATATCTCATAATTTTATTTTATACTATTACTGTGTATTTTGTCATGTGTACATATACCAGAGTCTATTTAACCAACTCTATTTTGATAAACTTTCAAAGCACCTCAGATTTTTCACTATGAAAGAGAATGTCTATGATGAAGATTCTTACACATGTATCCTTATACATATATCAAATTATTTTCTTAGAATACTTTGCATGTAATGGAAAGTTAAGTCAAAGATTATTCATTTGAAAGAATTTTAGGACTACTGAAATTTTCTACTTAAAAACGTTTTTATTACATCTATTATGAATAAAAAGAAAACTATGAACAAGCACATAAAGTACCAGAATTCTTCTTAATAATAACAGATGCCATTCCTTATACTTGCATAGAAGAAAAGAACTTGTTCAATTTGTTCACCTTTTATTGTTCATAGTAGTTTTTTAAGATCTTTGTATTTCTGTGATGTCAGTTGTAACATATCTGTAATTTCTGAATTTTACTTGAGTACTTTCTCTTTTTTTTTTCTTGGGGAATCTAGCTAAAGGTTTGTTTATCCTTTTTTTTAAAAAAAACAAAAGCTCTTAATTTCATTGCATTTTTAGACTCTGCTTATTTCCACTATGATTTCTATTATTTTCTTCCTTCTACTAATTTTGAGCTTAGTTTGTTCTTCTTTTTCTAGTTCCTTGAGGTGTAAAGTTATATTGTTTTATGAGATCTTTCTTGTTTCTTCATGTATGAATTTTTTGCTAAGAGCTTCCCTCTTAGAACTGCTTTTGCTGCATCCCATAAGTTTTGGTATGTTGTATTTCCATTTTCATTTGTCTCAAGATTTTTTTTTTAATTTCCCATTTGATTTCTTCTTTGACCCATTGGTTCTTCAGTAGCATGTTGTTTAATCTTCACATTTTTTTTCAAATTTCCAGTTTTCTTCATGTAATTGATTTCTAGTTTTTTACCGTTGTGGTTGAAAAGATGCTTGATATGATTTTAGTCTCCTTATATGTTATGAACTAACATTTAATTTAACTTCTCACTTATTTTTAACTCCAGATAACTTTAGAAAATTACTTTCTACACTGTGACATTTTCTTCTGAGTTGCTTCTTAAAAGGCTTAATAATAAAAGTCAGTAATGGAGTTCAGAATTCTATCCATGAAATTTATTCTCTTGTCCTTGTTGATATCACCTAAAAACTTTGTTGACATTCAGGCACCTTAATTTTAGTTCCTTGGAGCATTGTCTTTATGTCCAAAAGAATGTTATCCATTATCTAAAAGTGAATTCCTCTCTTACATATAGAGGGGGGAAAACGTCTTGATTTTATGAGGTAATCATTTTGTTTGATTATTTATGCAATTTCTAAATAATCAAAACTGTCTAAATAACATTGGTTAAACTATTTTAGAGAAAACCAAAATGCTATATGAGACAAATGAGTTATTCCAATTGCTATATGGAAGTATGATTTTCTTTTCCCTATACAACATACATTTAATCTTTTATTGAAATGTCTAGAGTGGTATATCCCTTTAAAATCTAAAATTACATTATTTATATTTGAAGTGTTTCTGCTATTACTATTCTTCCTGAAAATGTTTTTTTTTTATTTTTATCTTTTCTAACCTAGCTCCTTTCCTCATCTTGTGTTGCAACTTAAAAAGTATCTCTGTTTTAAAAAATTCTAAGTAGAAGAACATGTTTATCAAAGGGTTTTTAATTGTCATGCTTTAGATTTTACCAATTTATACCAATTCCATAAATTTTTAATTGTAAGTGAAGTTTTCCACACTCAAATAAAAGTACCCATTAGAAGACCATGGCTTTATTACTCTATTTTTATAATTCTTAAATAATTTACAATATCAGTATCTTCCACTTTAGGTTATACTGATATTTTATTAAGTGAAATAATGTATTAAAAGTACATAGTATCATCACTTAATAATGCTAAGTTGTAAATTTACTATTGCTGCTAGATGATTAAATACTGAAGCTCTGTGTATTTGGGAGCCTAAATAAAAAGTGCACAGTTTCAAGTATCATAATCACACAGAATTTTATTTTCTATGAAATGAGGTGGAAATAGAAGTTAATCGTATTATTGATATCATTTTAAAACTCTGACACATACCGGAAAGGCATTTATGTGAAATGTGCAGTGAAGAAATGAGAAAGTTTATCAATATTTTTAACAACAGAAGTTTCTCTAGTGTACAAAGAAAAACAACTTGTTAAAGAACATGCCTGAAAATCTTACACTAGGAAATACTTTCATAATGACTTTGAATTGGAAAACTTTCTACAATCCATTGGAATGAAAGCAAGAGAAGTGAACTCCAGCAGTAGTATATGTTTGAGAGCAATGAAATCTCTTCAGTACAAACATTCATATGCATTTTGAAAGACTATAGAAAAGACATTATTGTCATGCTTTAAAAATGAACCTATAGTTACACAGGGAAATTGGCATATGTATGTTCCTCCATCTTTTCCTGAATCTCGCCGAATACAAAATTCCCATCTCTATCGTCCTGTAAAGCTGGAACCTATAAATCTAGAGAATTTGCAACAATTTAAGTTAAAAATAACTTTAAAATAACCCAGAAGCAAATGTTCTAAACTGACTTGGATTTAGGAGCTACTTAGCTGTAGTCAGAGCTTGCACAGGTGCTGGACCCTACAATTCTGAAAGCACATAGAAAATTTAGAGGACTCTGTGATTAAGGGATTTTAAGAGGAAGCTAAAGAAACAGAGTTATAATGTAAAACAAACAAACAAAAACAGAATAAAAAGACCTCAGTGTTCCTCCTCAGACTTAATTGTTTAATATCGTAGAGACTGAAGGAATACACTGATATTTTATTGAGGAGGGGCATCTCTACTGTGATTCCTGAAAATGGCTCAGGTTTAACTACAGGGTCAGAGGAGTTAGATTCAGTATAAAAATGAATCAGTAAATTTCCTATGTAGATGCTAAAGTGCAAACAGCTCTCTTAACGAAAAAACTTCAGGCCAGCTCCTCATCAATATTCAGTTAGAATGCATATTCCAGAAGTATTCCTTGATCCCTCTTAAACATACTACACACAGCCATCAAAAGTGACTTTCTTAACACATAAAACATATAGTGTCATTCTCTTATCTCACTCTCTCCCTCTTGGCACATGGGATCATCTGTATTTTTTTCACTGATTTTTAAAATGTGGCAAAATATATATAACAACATAAACATATAACACAACATTCACCATCTTAACCACTTTAAAGTGTACAATTCAGTGGCACTTAGTACCTTCACAATGTTATTCAATCATTTCCACTATTTAGTTCCCGAAAGTTTTCATTGCTCTGAAAGGAAACCCTATACTTATTAAGCTGTAACTCTCTACTCATCTCTCTCCTCAGCCTCCGGCAATGACTAATGTGCTTTGTATCTGTATGGATTTAAGTATTCTGGATATTTCATATAAATAGCATCATAAAATATGTGGCCTTTTCTGTCTAGTTTCTTTCACTTAGCCTAATGTCTTCAAGGTTTATTCATGTCACAGCATATATCAGTACTATAATACTTTTCATGGATGAACAATATTCCATTGTATGTATATACCACAATATTCATTCATCAGTTGATGGAAATGCAAATCAGTTGAGTTGTATGCACATCTTGGCAATTGTGAATAATGCTGCTTTGAATAGTTTTGTGCAAGTCTTTATTTGAATATCTGTGCTCAATGCGGAATTGCCGGGTCATGTGGCAACTCTATGTTTTACCTATGAGAAACTGACAAACTGTTTCCACAGCAGATGCACCATTTGATATTCCCCCCAGAAGTGTGTGAAGGTTAAAACTTTTCCACACTCTTGCCAACGCTTATTATCACTTTTTTTTTTTATGATAGCCATCTTAATGGGTATGAAGTGGTGTGTCATTGTGGTTTTTAATTTCCTAAATGACCGATGATATTGAAGACTTCTCATGTGCTTTTTGGCAGTTTGTATATCTTCTTTGGAAAAATGTCCATTGAATTTTTTTTTTTCTGTATGTGGGTCTCTCACGGTTGTGGCCTCTCCCGTTGCCGAGCGCAGGCTCCGGATGCGCAGGCTCAGCGGCCATGGCTCACGGGCCCAGCCGCTCCACGGCATGTGGGATCTTCCTGAACCGGGGCACGAACCCATGTCCCCTGCATCGGCAGGCGGACTCTCAACCACTGCGCCACCAGGGAAGCCCTGTCCATTGAATCTTTTTGTCCATATTTTAATTGGGTTGCTTGTCTTTTTGTTGGTAGGTTGTAAATATTGTTTATATATTTTGGATACTAAACACCCTGATCAGATATATGATTTGAAAATATTTTCTACCCATTTGTGGGTTGTCTTAACTCTCTTGATAGTGTCTTTTAATGCACAAAACTTTAAATTTTGATAAAATCTGATTTATCTGTTATCTTTTGTTGTTTATGCTTTTTTTGTCGTAACTAAGAAATTATTGGCAAGTCCAAGGTCATGAAAATTTACCTCTTTTTTTCTAAGAGATTTAGCTCTTAACGTTAGGCCTTTGAAACATTTTGAGTTAATTTATATATGGTGGGAGGTAAAGGTACAACTTCATTCTTCTGCAAATGGCTGTACAGCTGTACCAGCACCATTCATTGAAAAGACTGTCCTTTCTCTTATTGAATGGTCTTGGCACCCTTGTCAAAAATTAGTTGGCCATAGGTATTTAATTTATTTCTGTACTCTCAAGTCTGTTTCATTGGTTTATATGTTACCCTTATGCCAGTGCAATTGTTTTGATTACTGTAGCTTTGTAGTTAGTTTTGCAGTCAGGAAGTATGATTACTGTTTTGGC
The DNA here is from genome assembly GCF_003676395.1 of Aethalodelphis obliquidens. Lineage (NCBI taxonomy): Eukaryota > Metazoa > Chordata > Mammalia > Artiodactyla > Delphinidae > Aethalodelphis > Aethalodelphis obliquidens. The sequence continues at coordinate 25,457,442 of NW_020837952.1, forward strand.
TGTTCAGGGTTCCTTGCAGTCCCATGATAATTTTACGGTCAGGTTTTCCTTTCTGCAATATGGTCATTGGACTTTGATAAAGATTTCATTGATTCTGTAGATCACTTTGGGAAGTACTGCCATTTTAACAAAATTAAATCTTCCAATTCATGAACATGAGACGCCTTTCCATTTATTTAAGTCTTTTCTATTTTTCAGCAAAGTTTATCGTTTCCGATGTGCGAGTTTTCTACTCTTTGTTAAAATTATTCCTAAGAATTTTATTCTTTTTGATACTTTTATAAATGGAATTGTTTGCTAAATTTTTTGATTGTTCATTGATAATGTATAGAAATACAAATAATATTTGTGTGTTTATATAATATCTTCCAACTTTTGTTGAATTTGTTTATTCTTTTTAAAATTTAATATAATTAATTAATTTTTATACAGCAGGTTCTTATTAGTTAGCTATTTTATACATATTAGTGTATATATGTCGATCCCAATCTGCCAGTTCATCCCACCACCACCAACCGCACCCACCCCACCCCTTTTTCCCCTTGGCATCCATACATTTATTCTCTGCATCTGTGTCACTATCTCTGCTTTGCAAACCAGTTCATCTCTAACGTTTCTCTAGGTTCTACATATATATGTTAATATAGGATATTTGTTTTTCTCTTTCTGACTTACTTCACTCTGTATGACAGTCTCTAGGTCCATCCACATCTCGACAAATGACCCAATTTCATTCCTTTTTATGGCTGAGTAATATTCCATTGTATATATGTACCACAGCTTCTTTTTCCATATTCTTTATTCATCTGTCAATGGGCATTTAGTTTGCTTCCATGACCTGGCTATTGTGAATAGTGCTGCAATGACCATTGGCGTGCATGTGTCTTTTTGAATTATGGTTTCTCTGGGTATATGCTGAGTAGTGGGATTGCTGGGTCATGTGGTAATTCTGTTTTTAGTTTTTTAAGGAACCTCCATACTGTTCTCCATAGTGGCTCTATCAATTTACATTCCCACCAATAGTACAAGAGGGTTCCCTTTTCTCTACAACCCCTCTAGCATTTGCTGTTTGTAGATTTTCTTATGATCCCCATTCTAACTGGTGTGAGGTGATACCTCATTGTAGTTTTGATTTCTCTAATAATTAGTGATGTTGAGCAGCTTTTCATGTGTCTCTTGGCCATCTGTCTGTCTTCTTTGGAGAAATGTCTATTTAGGTCTCCTGCCCATTTTTGGATTCGGTTGATGGGTTTTTTTAATATTGAGCTGCATGAGCTGCTTGTAAATTTTGGAGATTAATCCTTTGTCCATTGATTCATTTGCAAATATTTTCTCCCATCCTGAGGGTTGTCTTTCCATCTTGTTTGTAGTTTCCTTTGCTGTGCAAAAGCTTTTAAGTTTCATTAGGTCCCATTTGTTTATTTTTGGTTTTATTTCCATTTCTCTAGGAGCTAGGTCAAAAAGATCTTGCTGTGATTTATGTCATTGAGTGTTCTGCCTATGTTTTACCCTAAGAGTTTGATAGTGTCTGGCCTTTCATTTAGGTCTTTAATCCATTTTGAGTTTATTTTTGTGTATGGTGTTAGGAAGTGTTCTAATTTCATTCTTTTACATGTAGCTGTCCAGTTTTCCCAGCACCACTTATTGAAGAGGCTATCTTTTCTCTATTGTATATCCTTGCCTCCTTTGTCATAGATTAGTTGACCATAGGTGCATGGGTTTACCTCTGGGCTTTCTCTCCTGTTCTATTGATCTATATTTCTGTTTTTGTGCCAGTACCATATTGTCTTGATTACTGTAGCTTTGTAGTATAATCTGAAGTCAGGGAGCTTGATCCTCCAGCTCTGTTTTTCGTTCTCAAGATTGCTTTGGCTATTCGGGGTCATTTGTGTCTCCATACAAATATTAATATTTTTTGTTCTAGTTCTGTAAAAAAATGCCATTGGTAATTTGATAGGGATTGCAGTGAATCTGTAGATTGCTTTGGGTAGTGTAGTCATTTTCACAATATTGAATCTTCCAATCCAAGAACATGGTATATCTCTCTGCTTGTGTCATCCTTGATTTCTTTCATCAGTATCTCATAATTTTCTGAATACAGGTCTTTTCCTCCTTCAGTAGGTTTATTCCTACGTATTTTATTATTTTTGTTGCAATGGTGAATGGGATTGTTTCCTTAATTTCTCTTTCTGAACTTTCAATGTTAGTGTATAGGAATGCAAGAGATTTCTGTGCATTAATTTTGTATACTGCTACTTCACCAAACTCATTGATTAGCTCTAGTAGTTTTTTTGGTGGCATCTTTAGGATTCTCTATGTATAGTATCATGTCATCTGCAAACAGTGACAGTTTTACTTCTTCCTTTCCAATTTGTATTCTTTTTATTTCTTTTTCTTCTCTGATTGCCATGGCTAGGACTTCCAAAACTATGTTGAAAAATAGTGGCGAGAGTGGACATCGTTGTCTTGTTCCTGATCTTAGAGGAAACACTTTCAGTTTTTCACCATTGAGAATGATATTTGCTGTGGGTTTGTTGTATATGGCCTTTATTATGTTGAGGTAGGTTCCCTCTATCCCCACTTTCTGGAGAGTTTTTTTTTTTATCATAAATGGGTGTTGAATTTTGTCAAAAGCTTTTTCTACATCTATGGAGGTGATCATATGGTTTTTGCTCTTCTGTTTGTTAATATGGTGTATCACATTGATTGATTTGCATATATTGAAGAATCCTTGCCTCCCTGGGATAAACCCTACTTGATCATGGTGTATGATCCTTTTAATGTGTTGTTGGATTCTATTTGCTAGTATTTTGTTGAGGATTTTTGCATCTATATTCATCAGTGATACTGGTCTGTAATTTTCTTTTTTTGTAGTATCTTTGTCTGCTTTTGTTATCAGGGTGATGGTGACCTTGTAGAATGAGTTTGGGAGTGTTCCTCCTTATGAAATTTTTTGGAAGAGTTTGGAAAGGATGGGTGTTAGCTCTTCTCTAAATGTTTGATAGAATTCACCTGTGAAGCCATCTGGTCCTGGACTTTTGTTTGTTTCAAGATTTTTTTTTTGAATTTTATTTATTTTTATACAGCAGGTTCTTATTAGTTGTCTATTTTATACATATTAGTTTATATATGTCCATCGCAATCTGCCAGTTAATGCCACCACTACCACCCACTTCCCCACCCTGTGGTGTCCATATGTTTGTTCTCTACATCTTTGTCTCTATTTCTGCCTTGCAAACTGTTTCATCTGTACCATTTTTCTAGATTCCACATATATGCATTAATATACGGTATTTGTTTTTCTCTTTCTGACTTACTTCTTTCTGTATGACAGTCCCTAGGTCCACTCATGTCTCTACAAATGACCCAATTTCTTTCCTTTTTATGGCTGAGTAATATTCCATTGTATATATATACCACATCTTCTTTATCCATTTGCCACAGTTGCAATTTCATTACTTGTGATTGGTCTGTTCATATTTTCTATTTCTTCCTGGTTCAGTCTTATACCTTTTTAAGAATTATACCTTCCTAAGAATTTGTCCATTTCTTCCAGGTTGCCCATTTTATTGGCATAGAGTTGCTTGTAGTAGTCTCTTATGATGCTTTGTATTTCTGCAGTGTCCATTGTAACTTCACCCTTTTCATTTCTAATTTTATTGATTTGAGTCCTCTCCAGCTTTTTCTTGAGCAGTCTGGCTACACTCTAACCTTTAGGTGTAAGGTTAGCTTTTATTGTTTTTTGTTGTTTTGTTTTGTTAAAAGGTAGCTTTTTAAAAATTTATTTATTCATTTATTTTTGGCTGCTTTGAGTCTTTGTTGCTCTGTGCAGCCTTTCTCTAGTTGCAGAGAGTGGGGGCTACTCTTCGTTGAGGTGCATGGGCTTCTCATTGTGGTGTCTTCTCTTGTTGCGGAGCATGGGCTTTAGGCACTGGGGTTTCAGTAGTTGTGGCATTCAGGCTCAGTAGTTGTGGCACATGGGCTTAGTTGCTCCGTGCCATGTGGGATCTTCCTTGACCAGGACTCAAACCCATGTCCCCTGCATTGACAGGTGAATTCTTTTTTTTTTTTTGGTACACGGGCCTCTCACTGTTGTGGCCTCTCCTGCTACGGAGCACAGGCTCCGGACGCGGAGGCTCAGCGGCCATGGCTCACGGGCCCAGCCGCTCCGCGGCATGTGGGATCCTCCCGGACCGGGGCACAAACCTGCGTCCCCCGCATCGGCAGGCGGACCCCCAACCACTGCGCCACCAGGGAAGCCCGACAGGTGAATTCTTAACCACTGCACCACCAAGGATGTCCCTAGATTGCTTATTTGAGACTTTCCTTCTCTATTGAGGTAGGATTCTATTGCTATAGACTTCCCTCTTAGAATTGTCATGTTTTCATTGTCATTTTTCTGTAGATATTTTTTGATTTCCTCTTTGATTTCTTCAGTGATCTCTTGGTTATTTAGTAATGTATTGCTTAGCCTCCATGTGTTTGTGTTTTTTTATGTTGTTTTCCCTGTAATTGATTTCTAATCTCATAGCATTGTGGTTGGAAAAGATGCTTGATATGATTTCAATTTTCTTAAATTTACCGAGGCTTGATTTGGGACCCAAAATGTGATATATCCTGGAGAATGTTCCATGTGCACTTGAGAAGAAAGTGTAATCTGCTGTTTTAGGATGGAATGTCCTATAAATATCAATGATATCTATCTGGTCTATTGTGTCATTTAAAGCTTGTGTTTCCTTATTAATTTTCTGTCTGGATGATCTGTCCATTGGTGTAAGTGAGGTGTTAAAGTCCCCCACCATTATTTTGTTACTGTTGATTTCCTCTTTTATTGCTGTTAACATTGAGGTGCTCCAATGTTGGGTGCATATATATTTATAATTGTTGCATTTTCTTCTTGGATTGATCCCTTGATCATTATGTAGTGTCCTTTCTTGTCTGTTTTATCTGATATGACTATTGCTACTCCAGCTTTCTTTTGATTTCCATTGGCATGGAATATCTTTTTCCATCCCCTCACTTTCAGTCTGTATGTGTCCCTAGGTCTGAGGTGGGTGTCTTGTAGACAACATAAATATGGATCTTGTTTTTGTATCCATTCATCTAGTCTATGTCTTTTGGTTGGAGCATTTAAGCCATTCACATTTAAGGTAATTATCAATATGTATGTTCCTATTACCATTTTCTTAATTGTTTTGGGTCTGTTTTTGTAGGTCCTTTTCTTCTCTTGTGTTTCCCACTTAAAGAGCTTCCTTTACCATTTGTTGTAGAGCTGGTTTGGTGTTGCTGAATTCTCTTAACTTTTGCTTGTCTGTAAAGCTTTTGATTTCCCCATCGAATCTGAATGAGATCCTTTCCAGGTAGAGTAATCTTGGTTGTAGGTTCTTTCCTTTCATCACTTTAAGTATATCATGCCACTCCCTTCTGGCTTGTAGAGTTTCTGCTGAGAAATCAGCTTTTAACCTTATGGGAGCTCCCTTGTATGTTATTTGTCATTTTTCCTTTGTTGCTTTTAATACTTTTTTTGTCTTTAATTTTTGTCAATTTGATTACTGTGTGTCTCAGCATATTTCTCCTTGGGTTTATCCTGCCTGGGATTCTCTGCACTTCCTGGACTTGAGTGGCTATTTCCTTTCCCATGTTAGGGAAGTTTTCGACTATAATCTTTTCAAATATTTTCTCTGGTCCTTTCTCTCTCTATTCTCCTTCTGGGACCCCTATCATGCAATTGTTGATGCATTTAATTTTGTCCCAGAGGTCTCTTAGGCTGTCTTCATTTCTTTTCATTCTTTTTTCTTTATTCTGTTCCACAGCAGTGAATCCCACCATTCTGTCTTCCAAGTCACCTATCCATTCTTCTGCCTCAGTTATTCTGCTATTGATTCCTTCTAGTATATTTTTCATTCCAGCTATTGTATTGTTCATCTCTGTTTGTTTGATATTTAATTCTTCTAGGTCTTTGTTAAACATTTCTTGTTAAACATTCTAGGTCTTTGTTAAACATTCTTTTTTCTGAGGTCCTGGATCATCTTCACTATCATTATTCTGAATTCTTTTTCTGTAAGGTTGCCTATCTCCACTTCATTTAGTTGTTTTTCTGGGATTTTGTCTTGTTCCTTCATCTAGTACATAGTCCTCTGCCTTTTCATGTTGTCTCTCTTTCTGTGTATGTGGCTTTCCTCCGACAGGCTGCAGGATTGTAGTTCTTCTTGCTTCTGCTGTCTGCCCTCTGAATTGGTTTATTCTTCTAATAGTTGTATTGTGCATTCTTTCAGATTTTCCATACATAAGATCCTGTTATCTGAGAATATAGTTTTTGTTATTTCTTCTTTTCCAGTTTGGATGACTTTTAGTTATTTTCCTTGCCTAATTTCTCTAGCTATAACTTCCAGTACAGTGTTCAATAGCAGTGCAAAAGTGGAATCACTTTCTTTTTCCTCATCTTAAGGGGAAAGCTTTCAGTATTTCATTATTGAGATGTGGGTTCTTCATAAATGCCCTTTATCTTGAGTAAGACCCCTTTATGTTGAGTAAGACCCCTTCTGTTCCTAGTTTGTTGAATGTTATCATCATGAAATGGGGTTGGCTTTTGTGAAATGCTGTTTCTGCTCAATTGAGCTGAACATATTTTTTTTTTAACCTTCCTTCATTATATTGATTTTTGCATGTTAAGTTACTCTTGGATTTGTGGAATAAATCCCACTTCGTCATGGTGTTTAATCCTTTATATAGGCTATTAGATTCAGTTTGCTAGTATATTATCCAGGATTTTTGCGTCTATGTTCATAAGAGATATTGGTCAGTACTTTTCTTGTGATATCTTTGGCTTTTTGCCAGGCTAGCCTCAAAGAATGTGTGAAAATAGTGTTTCCTCCTCTTTTGATTTTTGAAAGAATTTGAGAGACTCCTTTAAAATTTTGGTAAAATTAACCAGTAAAGTGATCTGCTCTTGTACTTTTCTTTGTCAGCAGGTTTTGTTGGGATATTTCATGTGCTTTTAATTTTATGAACACTAATGATCTGAGCACTTTTTCATGTTCTTATTAGCCATTCACACTATGTGAAGCATGTGTTGAACTCTTCCACCATTTTTTAATTGTTTAGCAGTCTTTATTATTGTGCTGTAAGAATTGTTAATATATCCTGGACACAAACAGGATATAGGTTTGTGAATAATATTTCCCAATACGTGGCTTGCCTATTCAGTTTCTTAAGTTTCTTTTGAAGAGATTTTTAATGTTGATGAACTTTAATTTATATTTTCCTTTATAGTTATTAGTTTGTTCTAAGAGCCTAGGAATTCTTTAATTGTTCTGGATTTAAGTCCTTTGTCAGATATATGCATTACAAATGATTTCTCTCAATTTGTGTTCTGTCTTTTCATTCTTTGAATGTTGTCTTTGATGGTCAGAAATTCTTAATCTAATGAAGTCCATTATGTCAGTCTTTCCATTAATGGCTAGCTATTTCTGTGTTGCATTTAAGAATTATTTGCCTACCTCAGGCTGATGAAGATGTTCTTCTATGCTTTATTCCAGAAGCTTTACTGTTTTTCTTTTCACATTTAGGTCTATGATCTATTTCCAATTATTCCATTGGATAAATGTATCTAATTGGTTTAATGTCATTTGTTGAAAATAAATCCTTTCCCCCACTGAATTAGCGATGTGCCTTTGGTACAGATCAGGTGACTATATATATGTGAGAGTGTTTCTGGACTCTACTTTCAGATCTGTTGGACTATTTGTCTATTCTTGTACCAGTAACGCACAGTTTTGAATATGAGGCTTTGTAATAAGTTTCATATCTACTATTGTAAGACTCTCAACTCTGTTAAATGTATTTGAGACTTTCACAGAAAGTGTAAACCTTTTTAGCTCCATATAAATATTTAATCAGCTTGTCAATTTACATTAAAATTGATATTGAATTTTATCTATAAATTTATATGGGAGATTTTGGCATCCTATTATTTATTTCTCCAATATAAGAATATGATATTTTTTCATTTATTTGTTTTCTTAAATTTTTCTCATCAATATTTATAATATTTAATGTAGAGATCATAATCATATTTTCCTAGATTTATTTCTAGGTATTTAATATCCATTGATGTTATTGTAAATGATGTAATATTAAATATCACTTCTAATTATTTGTTTCTAATAGTTACAGAAATTAGTTTTGTATATTGATCATTTATGAAGAAAACTTGGTAAATTTATTTATTAATTCTAAGACTAGATTTTTTCATAGTTTCTGCATATAGAAACATGTAATTTGCAAATAATGATATTGATTTTTAAATTTCATATGTAATTTAAATTTCATATATATGATTTTAAAATTTCATAATATATAATCTTTCTCACATATTTCTGTGTCAGTGTGGTTAGATGAGAAGTCCATTTTCCAGAATCTTCTTCTATGTATAATGCCTAAATAGAGTTGGTCCAGAGGTACTTGTGTACGTATGGAAGACATAAGTGAAGCTGTATCTATTGTTCTCGGAAGGTCCTCATGCTTAGATGTGGTATCAGATAGAACCTGGCAGATTACATGTAACAGAAAGAACCTGGCAGTTTCTAGTTTGTTCTATCTATTCCATGTCCAGTTCTTCTTCTCAATAATGCTCACAGACCCATAACCAGACCCTTGGCTGCAAACCTACAGAAATAATAAGTAGGCAACAACTTTCCATCAGTCTCTCCATAAACTTCATCTGTTAAATCCTTCTGAAATCCTAAGCTTGTAATTATAAAGGATAAATAACTTAAACCACTAACAAGTTTTCAAAAAACAAACAACAAAAAATATTGTGAGGCATTCAGAGGAAGACATTTTTAATCGAGAAAGGGTAGGAAATAAGTTTCTAACTTATGATGGGTTGCCTGAAGGTATCAGAATTGAGACTTGAGTCAGTTGATAAAGAAATACTTAAGACATTTATTTAAAGAAAAAAACCACTATAATTAAACCATGAACAGTTTATTTTGTATTTAGAAGTTAAACTTCTTTCCATTTCTGGGGATATTAACAGTGTAGATTGCTTAATCATTTTTTATTTTAGCAGTGTTCAATATGTGCTTTGCAAACAGATAAATGCTACAAAAATTTAAAGTACTGTATAAAACTTAAGATCCTATATGTTAAATTTGAGATTAAATACATCTATTCTAATTGAGATTAATTTAAAATTCCAGTTCATTTTTTTTAATGTTTTGAAAACTCTGCAGTTTAAGGGAAAGTATAAACACCTGGATTGCTCAGCTGAGAAACCCATACTTAAGCAGGGAAATGGAGACATTTTAAAAAGAATAAAACAATTATAAGCAATAATCACTGAATAGATTGTATGAAGTTCATAATTCTTTCACCATTATTTAAACAAACTCAAATCATAGAAATATCAATTTTGTATACTTTAATTTTTACTACAGTCTCTCTTATGATCAAATATCTAACATTGCCTTAGGAACAGGCAGCACAGCAAAGTTAATTTCCCAAACTTTAGGTCAATTCAAGCTTGGTTAAATTGCCATTATTTACTGGCTCTTTGCTACCTGTTTTCAAAGCAGTCCATGTTCTTTCCCTTTCACCTTCTATTAGTCAGTTTCAAAATCTTCTGATCTATTAGACATGCACAGAATCTGCTTCCCATCTGCTCATCTCAACACCACTGATGTTAAATTCTTAATCTTTAACCCAACATCACCACAGTACTTTCATCTCTTGGGAAAAACTTTTTTGATCAGTGAATGAAAATGGCTACCTTCACCTAGTTGCTCCATGTTTTGTTCATGCTTACTGATATACCCTGAAACTAGCCCTAGACACTCCATTCTAGATTTGCCTGGTTTCAATGTGTGCTCTGCCACTACCAATGCAGAAAGTAAAGAGGGAGACTGGGTAAAACAAAAGACATTGCATTGGTAGAACCAGGTTATACTCCCTATTACCTTTAATTGCAAGCCTTTTAAACAATCTGACCCTCTTTCATCCTCTGTTAAGTGGGAACAATAGGAATGACATCAGAGGACTATTACACTGAATGATATGGGTAAAAAGTATACTATAAAACCCAACGTATTACTATTATAAAATATGCTAATTTTGAAAATATCTTTTTAGTATTCTGAGATAGAGCACTGATGTTTTTTTCCTTTAGAAACCATATTTAAAGTGGCAGGAATACTAAACATGGGATTAATATTACTAAACTTTGAGCTTGTAATAGATTTTACAAGTTTTGTGAATTCTCTAGAGGAGTATTTTGAGAGTGTTTCCACTTATGTATATTTAACTTCCAAACAATTGCCTTACAAATAAACTTTTTACTTATTCAATATTTTTTTGTTTATTTTAAGTAAAGGTATCTCTTCATGGTATTCTTTATATGAAATTAAGATCTAAGGAACTTTTTGTTTATTTATTTTTTTGCGGTACGCGGGCCTCTCACTGTTGTGGCCTCTCCCGTTGTGGAGCACAGGCTCCGGACGCGCAGGCCCAGTGGCCATGGCTCACGGGCCCAGCTGCTCCGCAGCATGTGGGATCTTCCCGGACCAGGGCACGAACCCGTGTCCCCTGCATCGGCAGGTGGACTCTCAACCACTGCGCCACCAGGGAAGCCCCCAGGAACTTTTTAAACAGGGTTAAAGTTGTTGTGATATCAGTATGCTGGCTTATTCCCTTGTTTAAAAGCATATGCTAGCAAAATAATAGAAATGGTGAGAATTTTTCTTATTTCTATGAATTCAATCATAAATCAACAATAACTGTCCCCAAATTGTTATCTCTAACCTTGACCAAATTCCCAGACCTGAGAATTACTGACTTAAGTGACATCACCAGATCTCCTTTCCATAGGCAACTTAAACTCTAAAACCCCACACTGAAGTCACATTCTTTTTAAAGCATACTTTTCTCTGTATTTGCTCTCCAGTCAATGACTCTAATATTTCAATTAACCAGCTCAGATATCTAGACTTTTGTCTAAATTCCTCCCTCTCTACCACCTTTGACCTGGAAAACCTTTAAATACATGTTTTTAAACATCTCCCAAATGTGTCTCATCTTAAACATGTCATTATTACTGACTTCACTCAGGTCCACATACTTGCCTAAGACAGGAATCAGCAAACTTGTCTTTGTAAAATACTAGATCACAAATATTTTAGGCTTTGTAGGTCATATAACATCGATGAGTACCAAACGCTTATCTCTGCTATGTGAAAGCAGCCATGGACAACAGACAAACAAATGGGTGTAGCTGGATTCTAATAAAATTTTATTTACAAAAAGCAGTTGTACCTTGGGTTGTAAATAAACCTTAACATGAACAAATTGGTCTAAGAGAAATTAGTCTGCATGCCAAAATAAACTTCAGCACACTTTAAAGGAAGACAGTGGTATTCAGACATTTGACAATGTAATATTCACAATGTCCTGTATCCAATAAAAAAATACTAGAAAGAAGAAGGAAGCAACTTTGACACATAATCATAAGGGAAATCAATCAATAAGAAAAAATACAGAAATAATAGATGATAGAGTTAACAAGGATTTCAAATGAGATAAGTTCATGCTTAAAGCTAAATATAAACATAACAGAGGGAGAAACAGAAGATATAAAACAAATGACATTCTGAAGCTGAAAGCACAATATTCAAAATGAGAATTGATAGACTAAATAACAGATGAGATACCGAGGGGTGGGGAAAAAAAGTGTGTATAAGGACATAGCAATAGAACTATTAACACAGAAGCAAAAAGAGTAAAAGGGAGGGAAAACCCCTGAGTTTTGGATACCTGTGGAAAAATATTAAGCAGTCTAACATATACAGACGTGGAATCCTAGAAAAGAGGAAATGTGGTTGGAATGAGAAGAAATATTTTAAAAATTTTCAGAATTTTCCCTAATTCATTTGAAACTCTGTTTACAGATTAAAGAAGCTCAATGACCCCAAGCAAAATAAACACACACAAAAACTGAAACCAAACAAATCATATTGAAATTGATTTGAAAAATGAAAATCCCAAAAGCAGTCAGAGAAAATGAACATATTTTATGCAGGCCGAGATAGAAAAAAAAAAAATCATTCTCATCAAAACCATTGCAAACTAGAAGATAATTCAATAATGTTTTTAAAATCCCGGGGAAAAAACACATATTTTATCAGGCTATATTTCTATGTTCAATGAAAATATACTTCAAAAATTAAGATGAAATTAAAGACATTTTTAAACAAACTAATGTTCAGAGAATTTGTGAATAGCTGTCTTGTACCACAACATAAGTTATAAGATGTTTTTCAGGCTGGAGGAAAACCCAGATAAAAATAGAAATGCACGAAACAATGAAAAACAGCAAAAGTTTGTGGGTAAAGATAAGTGAATATTGTACAAAACTAATGATAATGTAGATTTAAAATATTTGTATAATTAGAATAAATTGTCAGATTTATGCTACTCGTGGTATAGGAATAAATGGAATTACATGTTCCTAAATTATAGCATTATTGAGAAAGTGGTAAATAATGTGTATGCGATTGCAATAAGTAAAGGGTATATGTTATATAAACACTAAAAGAATAGTAAAAATAATGAGTTGAATCCACCATATATTCACATAGAAAAAAAATGAATACTGACCCCCAGTCTGACACCATGCATAGAAATCAATTCCAGATGGCTTACTTATTTAAATGTTAAAAGTAACAAGCAAATCTCTTAGATGAATGCACAGGAAACTGTCTTCATAACTTTAGAGTGAGCAAAGATTTCATATATAGGGCATAAAACAAGCTATCCATAAAGGTGTGATGTGAAAGGTTGTGCTACACAGAAAAAAGAACACAGACCCAATACACGTTATTTGATGCTTTAGTAACCTTGATACCAAAACCAGGAAGTACAGCTCAAGGGGAAAATTATAACTGAATCTTAGTCAACAACAGAAATCCAAACATCTTGACAGAATATCATGAAACCAAATCCAGCCATTTATTTAAAAAATAGGTTTATATTAGAGTTAATTTATGTCAAAAGTGCAAGATTAATTCAATATTAAAATACATATTAGTGTAAATGACATTAACGTATTAAGAGGAAATTGCCCTCTCAGTAGATGCAAAAAACAAATTAAAACCTAGAGAAAATTCAACATCTGTCCATGATTAAAAAATAAAAATGTAAACCAGAAATAGGAGAAAACTTCTTTGCCTTATAAGGACTTTGTCAAATACTCTACAACAAACAAATACTTATTGGTAACATATTAAAAGTGTTTTCCTTAAAGTTAAAATAATAAGGATCTTTACTTAAGTGGATCATCTACCCAATGCAATAATCAGGCAAAAGAAGTGAAAATGATAGCTGTTGAGAAAATTGTCATTATTCATAGATTTTTGTCTTCAGAGAAAATCTAAATAATATCCAAATTATCATTATTAATTAGTTTAGCAGCTTTGCTACAAAAGCCAACTTCATTTTTTATGAGGAAATGTAAGTTTTAAGTGGTAGAATTTGCCTCAAACAATAAAAACTTAAATCTGGGGAAAAAGTGTATAATGTCTTTGATAGAGTCAAAGTCATAGTGCTACCAATTTTTTCCCAAATTAGTAAAATATGTAATAAATGTTATCAATAATATTAACAGAGTTTTTTTAATGGAAATTTACAGGGGAATTCTAAATTATATGAGCATGCTTAAGGTGAGCAGTCAAGACACTTGGGGAATAGAAGAAGGAAGAAACAGTGGAGGAGGAGGAGTGGGGAATGCTTTTAGATATCAAAATCTATTATAAAGTTACATAATTAAAACAGTGTACTGTTGATGCAGAGATAGATAAGAAACATATATGCAAAAATGAAAAAGTGATCTAGACAAAGCTAGCATTGCAGGTTGATGGGGGAAAGGACAGGCACTCAATAACTGTGCTGGGACAACTGGTCATCAGTAGGAAAAAAATAAATTCTATCTCAAGGTATATACAAAAATTATTTTAGTTATATTGATGACTCAAAAGTTAAAATATTTTTAATTTTATAAATATAGAGAATATGAAGTGAAAGAATCATAGAATTGGGCTACACTAAAATTAAGCATTTGTCTTCATTGAAAAAAAAAACAGAAAAAGATGAAAATACAAGCCACAAGTTGAGAAAAGATATATGCAATACATATAACCAACAAAATATTAATACAAAGAATATATAATAAACTCCAGTGAATCAAAGACCAAAAATAAAACATGGGGAAATGATTTAGAAAAGGCATTTCACAGAAAAGGAAATATGAATGGCCAATAACATATGATATTATTCTCAACAAATTTCTCAGTAATCAGAAAAATACAAGTTAAAAATTCAAAAATATATCATTGATCTCCACCAAATAAGAAAAATTGTTTTTAAAATTTTTTGTGATTTCTTTTCTCATTCCAAATAAATATACACTTCCATTCCTATTTTGAGGCTATTTTTAAATAGCAGATGACATGATATTATACACTGAAAATCCTAAAGACAGCACCAAAATAAACAACTAGAACTCATCAATGAATTCAGTAAAGTTACAGAGTACAAAATTAATATACATAAGTTTGTTGCATTTCTAAACACTAACAATGAACTATCAGAAATAGAAATTAAGAAAACAGTCCCACTTACAATCACTTCAAAAAGAATAAAATACCTAGGAATAAATCTAACTAAGGACATAAAGAACCTGCCCTTGGAAAACTATAAAACACTGATGAAAGAAACAAAAAAGGACACAAACAAATGGAAAGCTATACCGTGTTCATGGGTTTGAAGAATTAATATTGTTAAAATGACCATACTACCTAAGGCAATCTACAGATTCAGTGTGAGCCCTATCAAAATGTTGATGGCATTTTTCATGGAACTAGAACAAATAATTCTAAAATTTGTATGGAAACACACACACACAAAAACCCTGAATAACCAAAACAACGTTGAGGAAGAACAAAGCTAAAAGTATCAGATTCCCTGATTTCAAACTATGCTACAAAGCTACAGTCATCAAAACAGTATGGTACTGGCACAAAAACAGAAACATAGATCAATGGAACAGAATAAAGAGCCCAGAAATGAACCCACGTTTATGTGATTAATTAATCTACAACAAAGGAGGCAAGAATATACAATGGGGAAAAGACAACCTCTTCAACAGCTGGGAAAACTGGACAGCTACATGCAAAAGAACCAAACTGGACTAATTCCTCATACCATACACACACACACACACACACACACACACACACACACACACACACACA